>NW_009696124.1:28461-38245 GCF_000703405.1 Apaloderma vittatum
TCTGCCCCCCGCCGAGCCCGTGGGATTAATGGCAACACAGCTCGCACAGGCTCATTGGTGGCCACTGAAGTGCCTCGTTTTGTTTTTTTTCATTACCTTTTGCCTAAATCTTCACATTCAGAGTGGTGCTGCTTTTCCAGCAGTGCAGGATGAGTGCAAGGGAAGGAAGGTCTGTACTGCTTTTCTTCAGCCTTCATCTCCGGTCTGCCTTAACACTGTTTCTTCTCAGCAGACTGAAGCACATCGCAGCCATCCCTGAGCACAGGCTGTCAGACAGTACGTACAGCGTGCACCAAGGGGCACGCTCCATGGCTGTCTGTGTGGCTGCAGGGTGTAACGCCAAGCCGCTTGACACCACGCGCTGCAGCCACTTGGAACCAAGGTCCATGTATTCCTACATCTTATCCTGGGGAGAAATAACACCAGCACCAGCACAGATTAGGGGACGTCCGGCTGGAAAGCAGCCCTGTGGACAAAGCCCTTGGAGTCCCAGTGGGCAGAGTTGTCCCTGGGACAGCACCGTGCCCTTGTGGCCAAGAGGGCCAGTGGGGTCCTGGGGAGACACTTCCTCCCTGTTGGGGTGCCGGAGCCCTGGCCCAGGCTGCCCAGAGAGGGTGTGGAGTCTCCTGCTCTGGAGACTTTCCAACCCGCCTGGACGCGTTCCTGTGGGACCTGCCCTGGGTGACCCTGCTCTGGCAGGGGGTGGCACTGGGTGAGCTCCAGAGGTCCCTTCCAGCCCCCAACATTCTGTGATTCTATTATTTATATGTATAGGTACATATATATAAATGGGAATCATGCCTCTGTTACATCTAAGTAAACAATTTCTTTCCTTCTGTGAAAGCAATTAGTGTCCTAGCAGATCCCGTAATAAATTAATCTTCTTTATCATCCAGTTAATCAGTTCCACAAAGCCAGTGAGCAGTGAAATCTTCTGACCTATTGATGGATGTACAATGTTGTATTAGTAGATAGTGAATTACAAGAGGCGCTGTGCGCTGTGGTGCTGCTGCTGGATTTGTGCTACAAGGAGCTCGTTCAGCGTTAGTTTCTTAGCCTGTGCCTTGCATGAAAGAACAGTGTGTAAAGGTCCGGGGGAGAAGGACTTCTGTGGAGTTAAAGCTCAAACGAAGCAGGGAAAAAGGTCTGCTCGTTTCCTTGCCCCACACCTTCTGTTTTAGAGCGGAGCATTATGCTCTAATGAGACAGACTGCTAGAATCAACAGCTGGACTTTAAAAAAATACACTAATGGGTGTGAGGATGGGGCTTTGGGTTCATCTCACCTGAGGTTTGGCATTTATTCCTTGAGATGGGGCACCCCTGGCTCACTCTGCAGGAGGCGGAGGGCGAGCTGTACGTCCGGGCTGTTACTCAGCCCACCTCAGACCTTCCTCCCCAGCTAGTAGGAAGGGGGCACTGAGTGGGCATTTAGCACTTCAAATTAATGTTTGATATTTAGGTGGGGTGCATATGTGCTTAGACACGCAGTTGAACCCACCAAGAGTTGCAGTGGTGTCATCCAAGGGAAACAGCACAGAAGACTATTAATCTCTCGCTAGTGCATTGACTCACTTGCTGCTATTTTTATCCTAATTTCTGCCGTGCTCTGTGTGCTGTATGGTGTCACATCAGCCTGGGGGAGGGTGGGCAGTGCAAGTTCCAGCTCTTGATTTCAGTTCAGATGTTGCTGAGTTGCACAAGTAACACATAGAGATAAACCGTCGAGGCAAAGGGAAATCTTCTCTCTGTGCTGGGCTCCTCCACTGTATCAAAGTGGTGGCTTTGTCCTGCTGATGGTTTGCTCCTTTGAGGAGCCAGCACACACTCCAGCTCCATCCTCAGCCCTCCGTTGTAAGATGCTGTTTGTTCATGCCTCTGTTCACTTGCTGGCTGTCTCTGTGTGGCACATCAGGGAGCTCAGAGCTGGTTGAAGGTGGTGGTGGAGGAAGAGAAACAGCTCTTTGACTTTGATTTTTCTTACTGCCTTGGCTACGGAGCAGCCTTCAGGCAGGGAAGCGGTGCCTTTCTGTGCTGCTGACATGCTGCTGCTCACAGCAGGAGGAAAGTTTTGGTTCCGTGACTGTGTTTTGGCTGTTGATCTGGATTCCTTGAGGAAGGCAGGGTGGCTCATTCGCCAGGCACATCCCATCCCCAATTCCTTCCTCCCCCGTTACAGCTCCCGTTACGCTGAGCCATTATATCCCTCCCCAGCAGGAGGGGAGCAGAGACCAGCAAATCCCATGGACTGTGGCTGAACTTGAGTCTCTCAGGCAGAAATAATGCCTGGGAAGGATTTACCTGAGCTTCGCTAGGTAATGTTCTAAGTTTTGGTAGGGGTTAGGGTGGACATGTACTGTTGTTGCCTGTGAACTAGTGGTGGAGGAGGAAGGAAAAGCTGGATAACTTGTGAAATCCTCTGCAGGCTGGGGGCTGAGCACCCGGCATTCTGCTACGTGAATGGGCAGCGACAGGCTATAACGTTGCCAGAGATGGAATGTAGGAAAGAAAACATTTATTCCCCATTTTGAATGGGAAAGAACAACAATTTCTTGCTTTCAGGTGGTAAGTAACGGTTGGAGAAGGTCTTCAGGCGCAACATGTTGTGTGTGGCGAGTCAAGCTGCAAGAGATAGGAACCAGGAGGAGACTTTGCCACAGGGCCCAGGGAGGTGGCGCAACCTCCGTGCTTGGAGACACTCGAAGCTCAGCTGCCCACAGCTTTGAGCAACCTGTTCAGATGTTGAGTCTGGCCCCACTGTGAGCAGGGGTTGGAGCGGGGACCTCCTGCCAACCTGAACCGTTTTCTGCTGCTGCAATTTGCGGGAGCAAATTCTCTGTAGTTGTTAAGCTATCATTGTATAGATCTATTTTTATCGTGAAAATGCATTGCTTCATGAGAAGTGGTATTTCTGAGCATTTATTATTCAGAAAGAGTTTGTCTTCCAATTATACAAGATCAGAAGAAGAAAAGTGACTGGTTTGTCAGAACTGCAGAGCTAAAATAAGCTGCAGCAAGCACATTTCCTTGGCATGGAGCTGGTGTCTCTAATTAGAAAAGCTCTGGAGAGTTAATCTACTTGGCTAGTGAGACCTATTGCTTCCTCCTGCAGCATGTGAGATGGCTGGAGCTGAGCATCTCAGAAAAAGGCCTGAAGGCTGGGCTTCAGATAATGAATATCTCTTACTTGGGAGCTTTTTACATATATGAATTTTCCAAATGTTAGGCTTGGTGTGCTCCTGTCAAATGGCTGAACTGCAGCAGGGCTGGGAATTGGCTTAGAGGTGTAAATTCTTTCAGTTGATAAAAAAAATAAAGCTGCAAGTCCTAATCTCTGCAAAGCAGTGGCTGCAGAGAGTGGAGTAAGCTACTGCACCATCTAGCTGGGTGAAAGAAGAGTTGTGGAGAACAGTAATTGCTCAGAAGTGCCCGAGATTTGGACTGGCTTCTTCTCTGGGGAGACCATTCTTCCACCCTTATGGATCTATCAGCAGTAGGAGGGGAAGAGGTGGTGATAATTAGCTGAAAGAAGCCAATAACTTCACCCACACTGCTAAACAGATAGCTTCAATATTTACTGAAATATGAAGGTTATCTTCCGCCCTCATGCTAATGCTCTCCAGAGCAGGGGGAGCAACTAATCAGAGTTATAGCAATCAGTCAGGCTTTCCTTGACATATGACGAGTTTAATTATTTTGCGGTTCACTCCACATTCTTGTTAGCCCTAGTGATGTTTATTCTGGGAGGCTTTTCTGCCTGGGGTGGTACAGGGGTTTTAATTTCAGCCAAGAGCTTGGGTGTTTGGCCTGGGCTCCAGTTTTCAGGAGTTTCTGTGAAGCCCTGGTTAGCTTTACCAGACTTCACCAGTTCTATTTCCTCTTCCGAGACATCTACCACCTCTGACAGTTTTGAGGTGGTTGCTGATGTACTCGAGTCGACTGATGAATGCAACCAGACAAAAATAACCTGTTAGTGGTTTGAACTAAACCTCTTAATTTGAAAACAAAAGCCTTACCTGACTTGGCCAGCGTGCTCCACTTCATCTCCTCCCCAGCAAAACTTCACTCCAGCCGAGCAGTTCATGAGCTGAAGATGTACAAACACGTTGTTAAGGTAGGCAGGTGGTGAAGAAGAGGCTGAGCTGTTGCTCGGTGGCTCTCCTCTGGGTTTTGCCATGCCACGTACCTCTGCTGGCACAGCTCGCTGGGACTGCAGAGCACCTTCCTGGGCTGGTGGGCAGCTCTTTCAAACGCTCATCAACCAGTTAGCAGATTGACCTTGGCTTCACACTTACTTAAGAAGCACTTACTGAGGGACTAGCTGGTGAAAAGCTTGGTAGGACTCTCCCAAGCTTCAGGCAGCTGGGAGTTTGCTCTCCAACGGGTGCTCTTCTGCCCAGTTGCACCTGGATAGAGCCAAGGTTAACTTCTTTCATTTCAATACTTGCAGTTACTTACATATATCTTCTTAATAGCAGTTTCTCCCATCTGGATTGCCCAAAATTTGCATCTTACCCGACTCAAGCTCTACAAACAATACGAAAAGTGATGCTGCAGAATTTTTTGTGTGTGTCTCTGCTATTAATCTACCTATTTCCTTTGAAAAGCTACAAGAAATATTTTCATTATTGCAGGCAAACTCCCTGGGAATGTGCAATTGATGATTCAAACCTCATGGTGCTGCTGCAGAGATTTGTGTGGCTGTGGCTGCCTTTGATTCCCTGATAGCCTGTCTCATGCTTCTGTCCCCGAACGCCGCTGATAGCATTAAGTCATGTAGTTAATCAAGCGAAAGAAATTGCTTCTCTTTATCCAAAGACCTGATGACTTTATCCGACAAGGAGGATCTCTAGCAGAATGAGTCAAGGAGAAAGAGATGAGATAAGAAACATCCACGGGATTCACTATGCAGTGGAATAAGAACACTTTTAAGGGCTCCAAATAGAAAAGCATACTGAATAATCTATTGAAAAGAACTGCCCTGTGGCTGGCACTTTATTAGTGCATTCTCCTGTACTAAGAACCCAAAGATTAAAAATAAATTAAGTGCAGGTAATGATACACAAAATTGTTAATTTAAATGTGGAGAGTGAGCTCAGCTCATCAGCAGGCTGAACAGGTGCTCAGAGCTCAGTAAGACCATAGAAGAGGCAGCTGGCGAAGGTGGGTGCAAAGTTCTGTATTATCTGTGCCTGCATGGGTTTCTGCATATTATTTCTGTCAGTGATAATGAAGAATTAAAACATAATTCACTAATGCATGAAAAGAAAGGTCTTCACAGGGCTGGGTACACCCTGGTAATGGTTATTCCGATAAAATTAACTTAATTATAGGAGGCTCAGAAGGGAGCGCAATCCCTCCTTTTCCTGCTACCTCATTATAGCAATGATCTGTGCAAAACCAATTTGGCTGTTTCATCATTCCTATTAAAGTAAGCCAATAAGTATCATTACAGGTTTTGCTGCAAGAAGATGCCAGAGCGCTGCATGGCTCCCAGCGCTGTTGAGTTTTATTTGCGCCCTCCCCGTTACCTGGTCCCTTTGCTATGTGGAGCTATTCTCTCTGGCACACAGCATTTCTGAGTTGGTGGAGAATGGCAACAGGCAGAACAGGGCACGCTCCCTCTGTGGAGGCGATGACTGTGTGCTCTTCTTATTCTTAGATTTTAAAAGATGGTCCCTTAAGCAGCCTTACACGATGGCATGCAAAACCATGCCATGCCAGACTGGCCCCGGTGTGATCTATGCTGTGCTCTCATGTATTTATAACAGCTCTGCCCCAGTGAAAGAGTGGCAAGGTTTTGCTAGCAGGGAGGTAATAAGGATCTCTCCTCCTGGGGAGCAGAAGTGCTGCATAGGAGTCTGCCTCCCGCACCAGGGCTGCTCGAAGTCTGGCTGTCTTGCAGAGGTCTGGTGGTTTCGTTCTCAGAGTTACAGCAAAGAAAAATGGTGAGGAATAAGGTAATTTCAATGCGTGGTGGGGTTCTTTGCAGAAGTCCCCCAGGGAAGCGGAGAAAGAGAAGTCGCGTTGCCTTTATGCACGCGGCACTGCAAAAGGTATAAAACCCTATGAGTGCTTTATGTGCTCAGGAACGTTTTTCGCTTTAGCCTTTGGTGTACTAAAAGTGCTAAAAGTTAATGAAGATTGTGAGGTATAAGGGGCTGCAGGCTAACTATGGACTAAAATATTGATAGAGTTTTATGGGAAATTACATAGTCGTTTCTTTTTTTTTTTCTTTCTGGCAGATGTTTACACATTTTTCTCTCTGTTTAGCCAAGATCTTACTTGCAGTCAGTTAGTAAAACAATTGTGCACCAATCTAGAGTAACCAGCAGAGCAACTGTAAAAGAAGCCAGAATTTTGCAGATAATCTACTTAGTTTTAATTGATTGTATAACTCCCTTGTTTCAAGGAATACAAGTTTTTGCTCCCTTAAGAATAAACTCTGCTAAACAAGCGAGTGTAGAAAATGCTTGATTGTTGGTGAGACACCAGTGAAGTTCTTAGATTTGAATATCTGCAGCCTTGAACTGCAAGCAGTTGATTCAGCTTCTGAAGAGGTAGAAACAAGAGCCATGAGTGCTTTCGGCAGCACAGTCAGTACCGCACCACCTGCTCCACCTGGGTTACGCATCTGCACGTCTCTGATAGCAAAGCTGATAAAGCCCAGGGAGAAATCCCAAAACGCAGAGTAAGGAGGGCTCCTTGGTCGTGTCCTTGCCTTAGCCCTGGTTAAGGATGGTTTAGAGCATCTCAGTGGGTTGCTCTTTGGCTGTTGAATGCTTCTAAAAGCAAAAAGAAATGAGACCGAATTAGCGCATGACATTGACAGCAGCTAGATCTGCTCAGTGCTGGTGTCGTGCAGGATGTTATGCCATCATCCTGGAATTTATTGCCCACCTCTTGTCATGTTGACAAAAGATGAGCTGTCACCATGTACAATGGTGTGTTGGCCAGGTAACCCATTTAGCACGCATTTAAACTGCTGGGGGATCGATCTTTCCTGGTCTGGGCTGAACACTACAATATGAATTTACACCATGTCCAGCTCATTCAGCAAGAGATTCAGGATCTGCACTCCATGTCATGTCCTCTTCAAAGGAATGCCAGAGTCCTCATCTACATAACTTGACAACCTGCATTTTGCTCTCAGTTGCATGTGTTTTCTAATAAATTTCTATTATTTTGCTCAGGATAAGCCTAGGCTAAAATAATTGGTTTGGAGCTCCCCAGAGTTGAGTGCTGCTTGCATCCATTGATGTTTCGGGCTTACCTCTCTCATCTGCTGTGATTACTACAGAAAGCAGGATGTGATACTGGTTAACATCAGGATTAATAAAAAACCCCCAAAAACCACAAAAGGATGTTGCAGCAGGCTTTGGCTAGGAATGTCAGGTCCTTAGGAAGAATTTTTCTGTGAGTTTGTAAATGCCGACTTTCTTCTTCTTGCAGTTTCTTATTTCATGTTCATGATTTGACTTTCCATCCCCTCGTGGTAGAACCATAGAACAGTTTTGGCTGGGAGAGACCTTCAAGATCATCAAGTCCAATCTTTTCCCAGCCCTACCAACACCACTTCAAGGCAACATCCACCCTTCTCTTAAACTCCTCCAGGGGTGGCGACTCAACCGCCTCCCTGGGCAGCCTGTTCCAGTGCCTTACAACCCTCTTGATAAAGAAATTCTTCCTAACATCCAGCCTGCAAAGAAATTCTCTTTGCCACAAAGCAAAATCCAAGGCAGGGGCAATCCAGGTAGCTGCTGTGCTCTGTGCGGTCCCTCCCTAGATTATTCCTCCCAATGCCTGTAGTGTTCTTGTTTTCCTGGTGACTGGAGCATTTTTATACCCTCTCATTGCCAGTTCTGCTCAACTGCTAAAATGGTAAGATTCAAGCAATTGTGCTGTTAAATTATTATTATTATTTTTGCTACTCTCTTGCTCCTGGGTTGCTCCTCATTTATTTCTCTGGACTATATTCAACACTCAAGGTGAGTGAGGTCTTTGCCCTAAATGCAGTGGTTTAAGAGATGTTCTGCGGGCTCTGCTCATTCCATCCCTGTTGGACTGATCAAAGGCTTTTCTTTCCTGGTATGAGTCCAACACTGTCAACCACAAGTGACTCTGGAGAGCACGGCAATGACTGTAGGAATAGCTGGCTCCTATGCTGTGACTCCCATCCACTTTGTCATCCCTTTTTTGCTAGTTTACATCAGCCAAAAAAGGCACCTGGGAGAGGTCTGGAGTTTACATATAGCACACCTCGCTGTTCCAGCACACCTCTGGGTGACACTGGTCATTATTTTTGCAGTATGTGCCATAAACACTGTCACAAGATTGTGTATAAGACATCTTAGTAAATGGATGGTGACATGTAATTGATGCGTAAAAAAGTAGTCATCGCTAATGCCCAGGAAACGCATAATTTACTGCTAAAAATAGAAGTGTGACACCTCATGACTTACTAACTGGGGGTGGGTCAGGGTATGGTACGTTGACTTCCAGTGTGATGCATCTTATTTTTATGTCATAACCTATTTTTGGTCTAAGTGAATAGGTCTCACATTGCATTGCCACTGCCTTTCAAAGTGAGGGCGTTTGTTTGAGTCCTTCCTGGCCAGAGATTGTTCACAAAACAGGTATGATTAACATCTCTGAAACCGCTCTGTCTTCATTAATTTGAGATTGGCCAGCAACCTCAACTTACCAGAGTGGACAAGTACATCGGCTTCGCTGTCTGGGAAAATGAGACTAAAAATAATATTTATTTCTAGAAGACTGAAATTGGGTTTGATCTACTAATCTCTTTAGCTAATAATGGAAATGAGATTATGCTGGCTCATTTATTATTCCTGGTGGCTATTAATTATTGGGGGTTTTTTTTGAGTAATTAAAAAAGAAATTTTCCTGCTTCGAGTCCACTAGATCTCATTAATCTGAAGTTTTAAAAATATGTTTTTAACCTGAAGACCCCAAGAAAATGCTAGTTTTCCTTATATCTTCATTTGCAATGTAGGACTTACAAAGATCTCATTGAAGCTCTCCGTGTTTCTGTAAGCATGTAAGCCCTGTTTATGCCTTGGCTGTTTGTTTGCGTATTGGTTCTGCTTGCCTGCGTTTCTGAGGATCCGGAGGAAGATATCTGGAGTCTTCAGAAGAATTAGTCATGGCTGATTTTAAGCACAGAGATACAAAATGAAAACTTAATCTGTTTTTTTTTTTCTTTTTTACCCACAGTCTTCCCTGAGAGAGACCTTGAAAGGGAGGCTTAGGTAGTTGCGGCGAGTTTAGATGGTAGCCTGGCTTCTTGCCCTAGGTGGATATTGTGGAAGCAGGTTTCTGCCAGGGAAGGGCTGGCTGAGCCAGGAAGCTGCCATGGGTTACCGCTGACATAAGTGCAGTCCGACAGGAGCAGGATGATGGCTTTTAAAAATAGGACTTCTTGCCATTTTTTATTCTTGTCAGGGTGTCGCGAGCGTCGTAAGGTCAGATTTGTTTTTCCTGCCCTTTTTCTCTTCTGGTTATTGCCTTCATCGAAAGCACACATTAATTTTGTTGGTGGGGGGACTTTGTCCTTGCCGCGACAGCAGAAGAAGGAATAAACCGTCTTGACTGCGCCCGTGGCTCCCTTCGGACGGCGGATTTGCATTCACGGTTACAGGGCTGAGCTCTGCGGAGCGCGAGGCTGAGTTTCTCATGCTCCGGCGATGAGGCATTTGACCTTTCCAAGGAGAGAAGCGTCAGCTGCCCGCAGACCTGTGGGACTGGGCACAGGGCTCGGAGCACCGA
>NW_009696124.1:38312-38599 GCF_000703405.1 Apaloderma vittatum
CGCCGGAAGCGAGCCAAAGAGGCGTATTCAACATTATTTTGACAAAATAAAACAAAAGCCAAACAAACCCTCTTCCGCTGAAACTCGGCCGTGCTGCGCAGTAGTGGGAGGAAGAGAAGAGCGTGGTCAGACCAGTTGGCTTGAATTGTTCAGGTGCCTTGTGTCAGCACCCTCAGCTGTCTCAAAAGCTGATCGCTGGAGTCTGGAGTCCATCGTCTCGGCAGAGTGCGTGTTGGAGGGCTCTGGTGGGCGTGCTGCAGTGACATCAAGCCGGCCCCACCAGCTCC
>NW_009696124.1:38630-45418 GCF_000703405.1 Apaloderma vittatum
TTCCAGTCGAAGCCAGGGCAGTGCTCGGTGTCAGGAATGATCCTTGGTGCCCAGGGAGCTGAGGGGCTGTAGAGGATCAAGGGACTGAACATCTCTGCTAGGAAGAGAGACTGAGAGACCTGGGGATGTTCAGCCTGGAAAGGAGACGGCTGAGAGGGGATTTATTAACGTAGAGAAATATCTGAGGGGTGGGAGTCAAGGGGAAGGGGACAATCTCTGCTCGTTGATGCCCAGCAATAGGACAAGCAATAATGGGTTTGAGTTAGAACATGGGGAGTTCCACCTCAACACGAGGAGAAACTTGTTGGCTGTGCGGGTGCTGGAGCCCTGGCCCAGGCTGCCCAGAGAGGGTGTGGAGTCTCCTGCTCTGGAGACTTTCCAACCCGCCTGGACGCGTTCCTGTGGGACCTGCCCTGGGTGACCCTGCTCTGGCAGGGGGTGGCACTGGGTGATCTCCAGAGCTCCCTTCCAACCACAACATTCTGTGATTTCCAGGCCATGGTGGGCTGTGCCCTCAGCTGGCTCCAGCCCCTGGTGTTCACTTTGCAGGAGCGTCGGGCACGATGGGTGCTGGGGACACCACCTTCCCCATGCAGGTCACTGAGAGTGGGCAGGATCCCCCATGGCCCCTCCCCATGACAGTTTATTCAGCTGCAGAATTGCAATAGTAGGAAACTTAATCTTGGGGCTACCTGAGTCCAGGGTGGGCTTTTTCTTGCCTGTAGTAAGTTATAAACCTGTTCATAAGGCTTTTTAATTAACCTTTTTTGTAAAGATGAAATCAATTTCTACATGAAATTAATTTCTACAGTCTCCTTGAAGAACTTCCGCATAATTTTTGCATTCTCTCTTGGAAGAGCTAACATTTATTATCTGTTAATAAATCCTTTGGAAATTTCTAGGGGTGGCTGCAGGAGTGCCCAGCTCTGAGCCTGCCATTTCCATGGCAATTTACCTTTGAACTTAAACCCAAATTCTTTATAAAAGGAGAAATCACCTGCTTCGGAAATAGGAAGGACAGTTTAGGAATATTCTTTTTTGCTTTACGAAGGCATAGAACCAAAAAGGCAGGTTTCATAGAACCATAGGTTTCCAAGAGAGGAGAAGGAAAATGCCTCTCCTGAATGCAACGGCTGGTGAGGAGATCTTTTTTAGAACCATCAAATCCACCCGGACCTAATGTCCACCCCTCTAATTAGTGATGGCCAATGTTCATCAGCACCATTGAAGTATGTCATAAAGAATCCAGAAGATGAACGAATGTCAAAAATTTGACCTTCCATCAGAGGATTCTGTGGAAAAACATATCCTCAGGCATTTTTACACTTTCCAAGGAAACACACAACGCGCTCCAAAGGCACTCGACCAAGCAGGTCTGTAGCAAAGAAGATCAAATGGGTAAATTACTCTACATGCTCTCAGGCTGCCAAGTTTAATAGGTTTTCCTAAAGAAAGGGGAAAAAAAATCGCTGTAAAGAAGGAACAGGGGAAGTTTCAACAGAGAAAAAAAATTAAGGTTTTCTCATTTCTTCATAATTTTATATTTTCCACAGAGGGTTTGCAGAGCCATCCGTTCCGTCAGCATCTGAAGAGCTGGTAAATGCAGGTGAGCATGATGGTGGTGGCTGGTGATCTCCCGGTCTTCGGATCTGGCTGGGTGACATTTGCACCGTGACGTTGCTGGGGGATGAGTTAAGAGTGTCAGCCTGGCTTTGTGCCATGTGGAAACTCTCGGAAAGTTCATGGGATTGAAAATGACCACTTTGCTTTAAATTGAAACAGAAGTAGATTCTATTTCAGTAACGTTTCTGGCAAAATTGTGAGGCGTTTTTAAAAATCATATATTTTTTTTATTTTATTTCCAAAATGGGAGTGTTGAAAATGTTAAATGTGATATGGGAAGCCTTAATATTAATAGAATTGTTCTTATTGCAAAGACACCTTTGGTTTAAAATATTTGACCTGTCCTAGATGGATTGCAAGAACTATGGGACTAACTTAAAAAAATCCAAGCTGATTTCTGCGTTCAATACCCACTTATTGTCCTGATGTGGGACGCTATTTCAAGGTTATATGTGCAACCCTAAGTGACAGGTATTGGCACAAAACAACTTCTCCCAGTGCTGAGACTTGGAAGTGGTGTTGAACGTTGTGCGATATGTGACAGAATCCTGGGAGCTATGTTTTTAATTTTAGTGGCTGTGCCAGTATGTTTTTGTTTGAATCTGCAAATAAGTTGTACTCATTTGTACTTATTTTTACTTATTTGTACACCATAAGATTGTGATTAGTCAATATTGTCCAAGTGGCTTCCTCATAATAAAGCCACAGTCCCTGTCAGGTCTCAGTTCCAATGTTACACTAAAAAGTAACCGCGAGATTTATATCGGCTTAAATAAAATCCACGTTATTTTCTCAAACCGGGCTAAAATCTGTGAGAAGTAATAATTTTCAACACTTTTAAAACTGGGCCAGTAAATCGTACTATGTATTACCTAATCTACTTCTGGAGTACCGGAAAGCACTGACATCTCTTAAACAGAATTATTGTTTTTTAAAAAAGCAGTGAGGAAAGAACAGAACCTGCAAATTTAGCATTTTGAAAAGAATGGTTTCTTGAATAAGAATATTATAAAACCAATAAAAGAGAACAATGCTCCTAGGAGGATGATGTTGCATAAGGTGCCCGAGATAAAGATTTTACCGTTTTTCATGTTCTCATAAAATTTAACTGAAGTGGAAGGGTTTTTTTCTTTATATCTCCTTTGTTATGAACATACTTTGCGTACAGAGATAATAGCTACCTTTGCCTAATCCTCAGGGTCTGGTTTGAATACAGAGTTGGTATTGAGCTCCGCTTTCTTTGAAACCAGACAAAAAAATCCGTGATTTTTTCCATAAGATTTTATGAGTTTTCAAGTTTTCTCAGACATCAGAGACCTAATAATTAAGATAGTTATATATGTGCCTGGATGTGTTTAACAAGTGTCCCTGAAATCAGTTGAAAAATTTATCTATCACCTGCTTTAAATTTGAACTATCTTCCAGTATCAGGACCCAAAACCTGATTTGCTTTTCAAAGCAATTTGATTTTTTTTCAAATAGGAGGACAGATTTTTTTTTTCCCTTTTCTTTCAGCATACCCTGTAGATATAATTTGTTTGCATGTGCAAGTATTTTATATAAGCCTTTTGAAGTAAATGGGAATTCTGCACAAGTTTCTTTGTTTAAAGGCTGATTCTCACAATTCTTCTGTGGTAGAGAATTTGACATGTTGGGCTCAGGGAGTTACAGCCCAACAAGCTACTGAGGTGAGGATGCAGAGATATATGACATTATGGATGCCAGAGGTTTGGTCCTCATATTGAATAAATATTTTATGGTCTAAAATGGAGTCACAACAAGGTCCAGTTCTTCAGCAAAACAGATGTTCCTACAGATGGTTCTGCTTTTTGTTCTGCGGGAAGATCGTATTCAGAGCTTTTCACTGTGGAAGCTTTTTCTTAACTTTTCTTAGCTATAAGAATTATCTTAAAAAACCCACCCAGTTACTTGAGAGATTTGCACGGAGCCGTCCTTGAACCTGAGGAGTACCTGCAATGAATGGTTGATGCGGAGCCCTATCTTGAAAATGTGAGTCAAAGAAATGAAACCCTTGTGAGAGAGGTGGTTTCATTTTTCCTGTGAGTCCCTGAAGGTGATATAAATGTTAGTCTTCAGCCCCCCAGATATGTCATTCACTTTGCAGAAGTAGCAGCTGTGTTCAGGTTAATGAAGAGACTGGTACAAACAAACCAGACTCCTGAAGAGGCATCTGGAGGACTATGCAAAAATTTGGGATGTAATTGGCTGTGCTGTGTAAAATGATTCATACGAGCAGGTCTGCACAGTGGATGCTCATTCTGCTGCTTTCCTTAGGCACTCAGCCCCCTGTCCAGAAGAAATAAGTCTTTATTTAATTCTAGTCTAATCAGGAAACTGCTGATGCGTGTATTTAGCTTCAAGGATATGTTTAAAAAACATACGGAAACATAACATACTGAAACATATGTTTAAAAACCATACTGAAATATGTGCTCAATTTTAAACACTTTAAAATGCTTCCTGAAAGAGTGAGACCGTACTGAGACCTCCCTGTGTTAAAGCTTTTTGTGTGAGCTCAAGGCCCCCTTATTACAGCGTTGCAGAAACAGTCTCATCTCTGCTTGGAAATGCAGGCTTCGTCTGCTGCCCTTGCTGCACGATCCTCAGCTGAAAATCGTCATCACGGGTCATGGGATGAGCGCTGAATTTTAACCTTGATGGAATCCTGCTGATTACACAGTAATTTGTAATTTATTAATGAAAAGTAGATGGTGGGGTCCCTCATATTTTGATTAAGCTAATAAGCTTTCACAGCAAGAATTGGGTTCAACCAGAGACATCATTACAGCTTCTCATACAATAATCTGGACGGCTATTGAGTGCATCCCTTGAAACACTTTTACTTATTAGACAGCTAATCTGCATGAGTAACCACTTGGCAGCTGAACATAAACCACGACGGAGAACATCCTGCCACTGATTTTGTGAAATTATCTTAAATCTAGTGATGCATGAGAAGCTCTATCAGTTGTCTCTTGGCTTTAACTACATATATTTTCAGCGAAAGAAGATGTGAAGGACAAGGGGCTTTGACCTCCGATAAACCTGTGAACAAAGCGACAGACAGTAAAATATGAATCTAGGACTAAAGCCAAGATGCAATTTGATTATAGATGCACTGAGTGATTTGGAAAGATAAACTTTGCGTGACCCTGGGAAGAGGAATGTTGCTGAACACTCAGTATTTCAAGTGAAGCCACTGGAGCATTTGGTATCTCAAACAAAATGTGGTCTCTTTAGGGCTAAACGCAAATTCTGTACCTTTCGTCAAGTCTGAGCATACAGGTGAATTATCTGCACCTCCTTTTTGGAGGCATCTGTTTTGGAGGCATCTGTTTAGTGTAGAAGTACATTGTGACTGTTGGCCTTAAGTTGTGCCAGGGGAGGTTCAGGTTGGATATGAGGAAGAATTCCTTTGCTAAGAGGGCTGTCAGCCATTGGCACAGGCTGCCCAGGGAGGGGCTTGAGTCACCGTCCCTGGAGGGGTGTAAGAGATGGGTGGATGTTGTGTTGGAGGACATGGTTTGGTGGTGTTCATAGGGCTGGGAAAAGGTTGGGCTCAATGATCTTGAAGGTCTCTCCCAGCCTGAACTGTTCTGTGATTCTATGATTAGTGCTGCTCATGGCACAAGAGGGAGGACGGTGTTTGGGTACTTTAAAACTAAGGGTTCCTGTGCTGACATATTGTCGATGTACCTGACGTCAGGTGAATGTTTGGCCAACTGCTCCAGCAAAACCTCTGTCAGTGTTCCCAGAAGGATCAGCTGAAGAAAGCTCTTAAGAAGTGAATAAAGTCTTATTCATGAACTTATATGAACTCATGAATAAAGTCTTATTTTCCTTCTGCATCTCCCTGTCTACTTTCCACTCCCCACCCACCTTCTCTGGAGAAACGTGAATCCATATTTTGGGAATGTTGCAAGTAAAGTACTGCCTTATCATTCTTTGACCTTAAAAAGTGGAAAAGAATATGGAAGCAGGTTGCAGATACTCATTGCTTTCATATTTGGAATTCCTGTGTACTTCTGTAGAATAAGTGGTGATATTTATGCTTTTACCTTTGTAGAAGTCTGGGAATTTTGTATCAGCTCGCATTAATCCTTCTCAGCACAGTTCATCTCTATGGCCTCCAACATTGTCATATGCATGAATGACGCTACTATTTATCACATTAAAATTAGCTTCAGGAGAAAATGCATCAAATTAGTGTCGATGCAACATTTCTGTTAGTAACTGAGCTTTTGTGTGGATAATAGCCTAAAAGGCTATTTTACTTAACTTTTCAAATGTCTGAAATTTTAGCTGGTATTTTAAGAAGCATGATTCTAGATCTGGACTGTGGGCTACACCTTTTTTCCCCCCGAGAATATAGGTACTAAGTTTTTATCATACCCAGGAATGATGAAAAAGATTGAATCAAACAACTCTATGCATTATATTTAGCTCTAGAACATGAGGAAAATTTCATTTTATGTACTCTGGAAAGATAACACATGCTTCTTTTTACCTAAAAAGGCTACATGTCCTCATTCATTTGTGTGCTTGCTATGAACTTAAGCTGTTCCCGAGTGTATTTTCACAGAGAAATCTCACCTTAATGGCTTCATATGAGTTAAAGAATTTGAAGTTTTGCTTATTTTTATAGTTCAGACTTAGAAACCTGATCTCTTCTATGCTGCAAAGCTCAAATGCAATTTTCTACAACCAAGCTCTATGGCCATAGCACCACCGGGAAGTTTTCTGTGAAGAACATCCCTGCACAGAACTGCTGCTGAAGGCTGTTCCCTGAAATAGAAAGATTTCTTTCTCAGCTCTTTAGCTCTTGTTTCACACAGGTGTCATCACGCTGGTATCAAGGTAACAGTTTCTGACTTGTCCCAAGATGCTGGGGAGATCCAGTTTTGAGTTAGGAAGGGAAAATCTTGTGCTGGATGCCTTCGACTGCAGCCAGCAGGACACAAAACGTGGATGATGGATGACAGAAGATGTCTTCAGAGGGGATTTAGTAAGAGAATAGGGACTCCAGACTCAAACATGGAGTCCTGTGTCTGGGGAGGAATAACACCAGCACCAGCACAGATTAGGGGATGTCCAGCTGGAAAATAGCCCCGTAGAGAAAGCCCTTGGAGTCCCCATGGGCAGTG
>NW_009696125.1:0-105594 GCF_000703405.1 Apaloderma vittatum
GCCTATATCGGTGCTTGGGATTGCCCTAACCTTGCATTTGGTCTTCTTGAGCTTCATGAGTTTGGCATGGGCCCACCTGTCCAGCCTGTCAAGGTCCCTCTGGATGGCATCCCTACGCTCCAGGATGTCAGCTGCCCCACACAGCTTGGTGTTGAAGGCAAACTTTCTGAGGGTGCACTCAATGCCACTGTCCATGTCACTGACGAAGATGTTGAACAAGACTGGTCCCAGTACTGATCCTTGAGGGACTCCACTTGTAACTGGCTTCCCCTTGGACATGGACCCATTGACAGCCACTCTTTGGGTGCAGTCGTCAAGCCAGTTCTTTATCCACTAGCCAGTTCTTAATTCCCTAGCACAGTTTTGATGTGAGCCAACTGTAATGCTCTCAGACCATTTTTTGCAGAAAAGCAAGACATAACACAGGCCAGGACCATTCCCAATAAGCAGTTCAAATGTAACCACCCTGTTCTGTGGAGCTGGGAAAGATTAGCTATGGGAATGTGGAATGTTTCAAGCCAATTGACTTCAGAACCAAAGGACACTGCCTGACCTGTTTTAGTTACTAGCACAGAGGTAGTTAACCTCTCCTTTTTACAGGAAAACCCACAAAATTGTATTTTACATTTTAGTTTCTTTCATCAGAGAATTGTTTTGACCTGTTTTTGAGAATAAAGTAGCAGAAAATGCTGGCAAACAGTTTACCATTAGTTTGAGCACAGAAGTCTGTCAACAGTAAAAGAGATACATGAAATTATTAGCAAACTCAACCCACATGTAGTTTTCTTTGATTTCCATATTACAGATAGGCAAACAACATCACACAGCTGAAGTCTGTTTCCTCTCCTTTTTAATACAGCTTCTCTTGGCTAAGTGTATTTTTCTCCCAAAGCCTGTCCATATGTATGGAACAGTTAATTAAAGCTTTGCCCAGTGAATAATCTTCCCATGTCCTCAGATACTTATTTCTACTAGTTTGAATGGAAACAAACTGTTCATTGTAGGGTGGACAGAGAATTCTTAGAACCTGCTTCAGTTGATCTAATGGCCCGAGCATGAAAGCATTTGTGAGGGGACCGAATACTAAATAGTGAGGGTGAGAAAGACCATCAGCTTTCAGACCTAACTATCCAGAAGAACGCACAGAATGCAAGAGGTGGAAAATTCAAAAAAAAAAGACAAATTCAAAGGACATTGTTGTGAAAGTGCCAAGGAGCATTTTGTCCCTTCCCTGCATTATTTCCCTGGTAAAATGACTATCACTGGACAAAATCCCTGATGCTGCCATACACTAGCAATGGCAAGTCTGCAGTTCCTAATGAAATCCCGTATACTTTTTTAGAGAGTACATTTCCATATTTCACCTGGATAAAATGAGGTCAACAGTAACTCCTTGTGAGGAGAACAATGTGAATAAAAGGAAAATGCAGATAATGAAAAGCATACATTAATCCATTTGTAAGAACATATTTAATGCCTTCAACTTTGGCAGACAAGCGAGTAGGTTTGTGTAAAAAGCTGGCACAGCTTTAAAATAGCAATGAGTAAGATGGTATGTGCTGTGCATCACACCGTCTGTACTGAGACAAGCAGAGCACATCGATGGGTAGCTTTGCTTCATGAATCAAGAAGTTAGTGTGTCCTTCTCTTCCAACAAGCTTAGTATGATCATCACATAAAATACAAAAAATTGGTCCAGGGGTGTCCTTTTTATTTTTTTTTTTCCATCTTCAGCTGGACTGAGGCCTTTTCCAGAAGAACAAATTTTCAGCAGCCAACTTGGCCATAACGTCACCTGCAGAGATCCCTGTGCCAGCCAGGGCACCCCCGTGAGAGGAGACATGCCTGCCCAAAGCCACTGCTGACACTATGGCTCCAGACAGAAGCTGCATGAGATTACCCATCTCCCTGTTACAGGGACTTGAGTTTCTGTGGTGGGTATGACTTTCAGCCTAGTGAGGCTGGCACAGATTTCCTCAGAGAAAAAAATCCCGAAACAATCTCTGGTGTTGAAGGGAGATCTTCCCTCATCACAACTGCATGAGCCAGTGATATAGTCAGGAGCTTTATGCACTGTGCGTTGTGCCTGATCCAGACCTACTGTCAAGAGCAGGCTTTGGTTTAGAACCAGGAGTTTGAGAGCTGTCAAAAGCAAGAACAAGAAGCAAACAAAGACACAGCTCTCTCCTGAAAAGGAGTGAAAATAGGTTTCTAATCATTATGCGTAATGTCTTTTAATTTACTGAAAAAAAAAATGCCTTTTCAATCTCTCTCATATTTGAATTTGAGCCCATGCATACTGGCTAGAGTAAAACAGACTGAGGAGGATGGTTAGAAAGTTATGATTTCAAAGATAACAAATCCTGTATTTTTTCCACATTATGTAGTTTTCTAGTCTTCCTTCAAATTGAAAGGCATTTCACAAAGGTTGCCAGGGCATTGGTTTATGAGAGAATCAAGCAGCATTTCAGGAAACATGTGCTGGGAGAAGGTAAGTGTCCTCATATATTTGTGCAAAGCAGCAGGTTTATGATTAAATATCAGTCAGAACAGGCTCTAAAACCATAGACAAAAAGAAATTTGAATCTTAAGAAACAAAGTCCTATTCACTTATGACAAAAACAGATCTTTTGTAGTTTTCATAACAGATGTACTATCAACCATGGTGTCCTGGCCAGTTTCCAACTCAGGTAATTACAAAATACCCAATTAAACATTCCCTCAGCTTCAAAAGTATTATTTACTACTAAATTTAAATTAATTATTAACAGTTTGGGGTCTTTTCATGCAGTTACTTCAGTCTGGTTTGGGAATGAACGAGGGTTTTAGCTGATGCAGTTATGTATGATATTTACAAATAATTTTCCTATTTCTTACAAAAGACCCCATAAAAACATATAAGACATAGTGGATGGATCTAACAGCTCATTGCTGACAGGGAGTAGTTCCCATCTCCTCCCACACGTTTTCCACGTATGGTCCTGGCTACATGGTGCTGCCACTCACCTTTTGCTGACTGCAGTGCTCTTCAGGTGCCACCAACAGTCAGTTCACCTCTCTGACTTGAAAGATAAAAAGCAGAAAGTCTGATAATTCTCCTTTGAGTTGTTGATTGAATCATCTTAAGGAAAGAGGTAAGACGTGAGACAAAACAGTGGGAACAGGACCGTGAGAGGGAAGCACAAGCAATGAAGGCACAGAGTGAGGAGGAGGAGGAGGGATCAAGACCTTCGTTTGTGGCAGGAACAAGCTTTGCATCTTGTTGGTTTGTAGCCCTAAACTGTACCTTCACAGCACCAAATAGCCAGTTATGCCAAATCGTTAGATGTCAAAGGAAGACAGGGCCAAAATTTTTCTTCCCAGGAACTTCAAAAAGTGAGTGCTCCCTGGGAAAGGAAAGGCATATACCTAGTTAATATTTTGAAGAACTGAGTCCTAATTTATTTTAGCTATCGGGGGTGGAGGGGGGAGATTGTTTCTCCTCTTAAGTTAAGTAACTGTTAACAACATTCCTTCTGCTGAGAGGTTAAAATTTAGATGATTTATCACCAGCACATGACGTTACTATTTGCAAACATAATCATTTCTAAACTAGAGATTAGCCTGATCCAGTTTAAGATCATAACTCATTTGGAGCTGCACATTCCTAAATATTAGAATTTTCTTTGTATTTTTATTTTCTTTTCACTTTCCTCAGCATTGAGCAAATGAATTAACTAAAAAAAAAAAAAGCAGTAGGAGCTTTTGGTAGAATATAACTTTATTACTCATTGTAACAATCACTTGATTAAATCATCTGCAAGACAGACCTCTTGATAAAATACTGTTTACTTAGCCCTGCACTGAAAACAGCTGGGTTCCAATCACTGCAGGGTTAATTCAGCCATTCGGTCTCCAAGAAAAGATAAATTAGCTTTGAAGCAATTTGGAAAAGACACCCCAGAACTAAAGTTCTCTGTAATTTAGCAATCAACTTTTATGGAAAGGGAAACATTTGCTGTGTGATTCGTCTGCAATTTGAAAGCACTGCCAAAATATTGCAGAGATAATTTTACACCAGGGCAGTCCTGGCGCTACCCACTTGTTACTTGTAGACAGGATCATGCTTCACTCCTTGGTAAGATTCATGCATGTTAAGGGTTAAGGTAGAGTGACTATCTGCAGATGTTGTAGAGCTGGTTACTTCTCCCAACTCAGTCATAGGTTACCTCTGCACAAGAAACAAGCTTACTGAAAGGGTCATATGGGTGTTTTGTTTCCTTAGGCCTCCGAAGGCAGACTCCCCAGAGCCCCACTGAACTCGTGGAGAGCAGGTAGAGGCTCCTTGGAGGCAGGCAGGGAGATGACCGGTGGCTTGGGCTGGGGTAGCTGGACAAGGGTGTTAAGGGGCGCAAGAACAGGTGGGAGAGTACGCAACAAATGCTGGAGGACAGCTTAGAGGATGCATGTGTTGCGAGTGGGACAGCGAAAGAAAAGGGAAGTACACATAGGGTTAGTGTATATTTGACTAACATAGTAGAGATGATTCATTTTCTGCCAGTTTAAATATAGTAAATTCATTCACCACATGACTCTGACACACTACTATTACTACCATTATTATTGTTACTGCTACTGTTATTATTCTTTCACTTTTATTGTAGCTGTAATTTCCATATTCATTCTCGGTTTTGTACCTATGTTTTGAGGTGAAATCACATTAGCAGTGTGCCAGTAGGGCATGTGACGTGACAACTAACTCGAGGCTGGAGAGTTAAAGACAGATCAGGTATCACTGTTTGGATCATGGCACCTAACAGGAGTCTCTGAGGATATCACTTCGCAAAACAGATTCAAGACTTTCAGCAAGGCTGTAAGGACCAGGGGAGAGAGGAGGGCAGAAGGCTGGATTTGTCTCCCCCTTCACTCCCCTGACACGCCCACAGAAAGCAGGAGGGGCTTTGCCTTGCACAAAGAGCAGTACACATGAAATCTCGGTTAGTGGATGTTAAGATTCCCTTCCCACCCCTGAGAGCAAAGGCCTTCTGCATAAGGTCAGAGGGGTCTGTGATGGCTAAGGCAGCACCAGACTTAATGGCACTTTTGAAAATGTAGCTTGGTGGTTTGCTCAGAGCTACAATGAGCCAGCAGCCTTACAATCCTGATTCCCAGGCCAGTTTGTAATATTCCAGGCTAAAGACAGGAATTCATGAAAATACACTGCCAACCAAAAAGTGTGGTACAGAGAAAGAGGAAAAAAACGTCAGCTAAGGTTACCTTTTCACATTAGATTTCAATTAAATAGGCTTGCTTTGGCTCCTCATCTTTGTTCTTTCTATAAAGAGAGTAAAAAACAAGCATTCACAGAAATTTTAGTGAGATGTTATCACTCTTCTTTTTTTTGAGAGAGTGTTGGCGAGGTGACATCTTTCAGTCCCTCCAGACATGTTTCAGATGATACAAATCAGCATCATTCTGCTACACTGATGAAGCCAGGAGAATCACATCGAACAACAGGCTTCAGTCTCCTGTTGGAAGTGCTGAAATACTTATGCCTTCTAAAAATACTTTCTTGCTGCTCGATTTAGTATTTTCTGGGTGACCAGATCAGGAAGAGTAAAAGTCTGCAATGTTTTCTAAGACCACATAGAGATAGATATAGCTGATTTTTCCACATCATGTCAGCTGTTAGACATTTTTTTCAGTAATTGAGAGGAATTCAGTGCTTAAACTGTCTAGCTGTAACAGAATACAGCTTAGAGAGAAAGCAAATGTGATGTGGACGTTGCAGACTTTCAGTATCAGCCTGCATGGCAAAGGACTTGACTCTTTTCTTCTGAGTTAGACTTTTCCTATTATTGAGACACTCAATAATAGGACACTTCTTGAGTATCTATGCATTAACATCTCACTACAGTCTTCTGTCCTAATTCCCACTATTCCCACTAGGCCCCTGGCAGTAAGTTCACCTTAAATAAAATCAGAAACAGGAATTACTCATTAATCAGAAAGGTCATTATGTGAAGAGCAAAGGAATATTCAAGTTCATGTAGGGCAACTAATGAGCAAATGAGCAATTTGTTTAATTTGTCTGTGACTTTAGACTTGCTGAGCACCCTCACCATGACCAGCAAAGGACGCTTTGAGGTGTTGATTGACACTGTTAAAATAAACACAAATTCACTATTATTCTGCATGGTTTAAACCATCTATCCCCAAAAGAGTCTGATCTTTCATACCCCATTAACTACTGTCCAGTTGATAGTAGTTAAATCATTCTCAGAAACTAAGTTTTTGAAAGGAACTTTTCCTTACCTTAATTCCTGTCCAGTTATAAATCTGTCCTCCTTTGATTGACTGACAGTAGATTAAACCAAGTCCTTGCATGTAGAAACACAATGCATACTAAAAGCAATTTTGAAGTGACAGAAAAATGAATCAACAAAAAAAAAATGTACTTTCATCTTGACTCAGCTGTCCTGCTCATATATGGTACTATGTTAGATTAGTCCACATTATCTGTAATTTAATTGTTCCTACAAGAGGTTTGACACTTACTACAACTGTGACAGTATCTACTGAATGGCGGAAACTACCTACACTGGGTTTCTCCAAATAAAATCATTTCTCAGTGATGTTCTCAATGACAGGACAAGGGACGATGGGTGCGAGCTGGAGCATAGGAGGTTCCACATAAACATAAGGAGAAACTTTTCCACTGTGAGGGTGGCAGAGCACTGGCACAGGCTGCCCAGGGAGGTTGTGGAGTCTCCTTCTCTGGAGACATTCAAAACCTGCCTGGATGCGTTCCTGTGTGACCTACTGTAGGTGATCCTGCTTTGGCAAGGGAGTTGGGCTAGATAATCTATCAAGCTCACTTCCAACACCTGCCAGCCTGTGATTCTGTATGTTAAGCCTTTCAAGTGGATTTTATATAAATTATGATTACAACATAGTTTATTCCAGTTAATGAGAATTTCCCAAAGCATTTTTAAATAATTAAGTCCCTTTCAGAGATCTTAGTGTATTTGGAACATCCACAAACAGGGTCAAAAGCAGAGCTGTAAACTAAGATGTTTTGTCCAAGGTAACTCAACTACTCATAAAACCTTGAAGTTTTTGCTCTAGGCTAATGGGATTATATAAGTAAAACTACTTAATATCACTTTAGAACAAAACACATACAGATACAAAATATTTTCTCACTGATTACAATACTTTCTTATTTTAGCCATATGATTTTTAATTACTGATATTCCCAAGTAGAAGACTGATGTGTCCAAACCCAGGTGCTTCTGTTTCCTTGTTTATAAAGACAAGGAAATTTCCTTTGAAGGCAGCTGCTTAGTGAACCTGCAGGGCTTATTCTGAAAACTGTTCTAATTTAGTCTCCTTTCAGAGATATAAAGATTGGGCAATAGCCCCTTGACTTTCAAAGCATTGCCCAAGGCCCAGGAACACTGGATCTCACAATAATCACTGAAAATTATGCAGCTGAAACTCCATGCGGTATTTTCAGCCTTCTTTCAGCTAAGTGACCCATCCTAATAGCACATATAATTTCACAGGGTCCTTCTCAGATGGGAGAATATTGTGAAAGCCAGTGACAACAGATGAAAATATCTGGTACCTACAGTCCTTCTGAGAAACACTGTGGGAACAATGTGATTGAATAACCTCTTACATTTTTGTCTTAATAAGTATCTGCAACCAAGAAGAAAAAATGGTCCAGGATGCTATCAATTCTTTTATTATGGTGAGGATATAATTTACCTTCAGAGTTAAGATGTTTAGATCAAAGCCCACTAAAATTTCAATTCCTTAAGTATAATAGTATCTTTGTGTCATTGTTCTTAATTAATAGAGTGGGAGAATCAGATTAAATTTGTATGATAATAGATTTCCTAGATTTATAGATAAGTAAAGCCAGAAAAGACTGATGTGATCTGACTTCCTAAGCAACATAGGCCAAATGATTTCTCTGAATTTGTATATTTTTAAACTACAGCATATACTTAAAAAAATCCCACAACCAGCCTTGAATCAACCCTTAGACCTTAGAGTTCTATCAATGTTGTCAAAAAGGGGGGCTTTATCAAGTCTAACTATATTTAACTTATGTCTTGATTTACAGACTGGAAAAGCCCTTTATTACCAGCTTTTCAACCTTTATAACTTACAGACTGTAAGGAAGCGCCCTTGGACATATGAGCACTTCATAAAGGAGGGTTTTCCAGTCCTTTAATCATGATTAAGCTTCCACACATCTCCATACATCCACCTGCCACCTTAGCACCTAGTTTGATTGCTCCCCAACTCCAATTCAGAAATGTCCTGTCTGTATATACAATAATTGCACAAATTTTTGGATGTAAAATTTCACTGAAATCTTCTGGAAGATAGGTGTTGCATTTTTATTCTGTATCTCTGCAGCATCATGTAGTCCTTGCTGAAGGCAGGTATTCCTAGGCACTTTATTAAATAGAAGTTATAATCATAATACTTGCAAAACCAAAAATATTATTCTATTGATCGTAACCTTCTTTTATTTTCAGGTTCTTCTTATACATAAGATATATTTGTTTTCTCGCTACCATTTTTTGCTGTTTGGCCTAACTAAATCATATATTATCTTATGTTTTTCTGCAACACTGACTGATTCTTTTTTGAGTTTATCATTCCTCCCTTAATCTTTCCACCTTTCTTAAGACCAATTAATAATTACTTCTTTTGCTTCCAGGTTCCTTATAAAAACATTAAATATTGTAGGAAAAAACAGTGATCTCTTCAGAACCCTGCATCTGTTCATTGATGGTTCCCTGTTTACAGTTATATTTTGAGATTTGATATGCCTCCAAATTTTAGTTCCTTTAATACATGGAATGTTGATTTAATTTTATCTAGGTTTTGAAGCAAAAAGTAGTACGACATCACTTAAATATTTTGCGGAAATCTATTCTATTAGTGTTATTTTCTATATCAAGTGAACTAGCCTAAGCAGTAACAAGAAGCTATTTTCTGTATTCCATGTGTTGACTGATACTAGTTTAGTTATTCTCCACTACCTCTTTCTTAACGGAGACTCAGATTGTTCATTCAGTTTTTTTGTCCTAGACTGACAAATGTCTAGAATACCAAGATTAAGGTTATCTAGGTGTTCCCTTTACTTTTTTGAAGAGTTTCACACTTCTTCCTCAGAAGGTTTCTAGGTCTTTTCCAAAATCAAACCATATATGGACAGCTATTTCAAGAGCTCCTCTAACACCTTAGAAACAAATCATCTGGACATGTGATTTAAAATCCTCTGGGTTTCTAATAGCTACTGTTTAACGCCTTCTGGTTACTCAAATGGAAACCATTTTATTCATTTGCCTGGAAGCCACACAGTGGATATAACTTTTGCTTATGCGCATTGCAGAGACATCTGTGCTATAATTTAGTCTTGTATTTGGGTACCACCATCTCTGGGCTGGTCCTGATCCAGTGCATCAAACAGGTTGTCATATCACTGACCTTTAGCAATGCACTTCAGTAATACTACTGAGGAAAAGGCTGAATTCATGAATGCTTGTACTGACCAGGCAATTCTGTCAGGTCAGAAGAAATAAACTAAAATAAGTAGTTTCTCGGCTTAATCACGAATGTTTTAAGGCAGTGAATGGGGAAATGATAAGGCAGGCAATATTCCCTGCTACTAAAGACTTGTTCCACCACTTATACCGGAGACCATAAATGCCAGGAATTTGCTGATATAATAAAGAAAACCAGGAAATTCAGGTCTTTTACTGGTTACAAAATCATAGAATCGTTATAGTGGGAAAGACCCTCAAGATCATAAAGTCCAACAATTATCTAACTCTACCAGTTCCACTTCTAAACCATGTCCCTGAGCAGCATATCTAGACGAAGGTTTAAAAGTACTAGTGTGTGAAAATCTGCCATTATGAAGAATAACAAAGTGATGAAAATGCTCAGAGTTACTCGTCACCATTGGTAAGTGTCCATGGAGCTCTAGCCTGGGTGTGATGCATGGGAACTATCCACAGGGACTGGATACTGCAAAATGCGACACATTTTTTTAAAATATGTGAAGCCCTTGTACAAGCTCCTGGTGAGCAATTAGCAGCTCTACCTGCCGTAAGCACACCCTGCCAAAAGCACCTGACAATTTACTTAGGAAGGATCTTCATTACACAGAGCAGCTACTCTGCATGAGTGTGAGGGATGTATCTTAACAGACAATGGAATTCAAGTTCTTTGCATTTGTAAGCATTTTCAGGTGGAAACCACAGAAATTGGCCTTGTTTCTTTCAGTGGAGTCGTCTGGCCTGCTTGCTCACCTGAACTCTCTTGCAGAACGTAGTACAAAACATGGAAAAACATTGCTTGTTTCCTTTCCACTCTGTGCGATGTAATCAAAATTGTACCTTTTTATTTCATTCCTTCATTCCTTACTTTTTCAAATTTTTTTTTTATTTCTCTTCTTTTTCTCTCTTTCTCTCTTCCTTTCTTTCCCATTTCCTTTCTTCTGTTCTCTCCTCCCAGTAATGACCCAGTTCTTAGCTGGGGGAAAGCAGGAGGTGTGGGGGCAGGACTTTGTTAATGCCCTAATTAAGTCTGTAGCTAGCTGATGGGAAAATCGTTGTCAGGAGAGCTGATAACAAGGATAAACATGACAAGCTTGTTTTGAAAAGTCATCCTGTCACTCTGTTTACTTATGCTACTGCATGCTGCTCCAAGCTACTGTCATATATGTTTATATTGATCCATCTTCATCACTTTTTTCCTTTTTCTTTTTTTCTTTAAGGAACATAGATAAAAGCTTCACACATCTTGCATTTCAAGGGTTTGGGTAGTCTGCACAGTAGAAACATATATCCATTGATTTAAGGAATAATAGAGACTATGGAAAAAAAAGATCTGAAAAGGTGAGGAACTTCATACATCAGTTTTTATTTTCTGAATGACTTACAGATGTCCTAGTCTATGCTTAATTTCATTGTATTATTTAAGCATTTCATTGCGATTAATATTACATATAGGAAATGTCTATTTTATACATATTTTTAAGTGAGATCTGAAAGTGTTAGAACATACAAGGAAGAGTAGCAATGTGTATAAAACATGTCCTAGTCTCTCTACCACAGCACACACTCTTAGTGCAGTATTTCTCTCACAACCAAAATCGCGGCATTGTATATGCTTTACTTGAGTGACAGCCAATAATACTTCATGAACTGTCCAAATTATTGTCTGCATGGAAGAGTCCTTCAGACCATTCAGGCTATGGCACAAAGTTTAGGATTTTTGCCTTGAAGAAGCCTGTCCTGGAGACTTACTCCGCTGTGAAAACTGAGACAAATGATCAAGCCTTATACTCCTGAGTAATACAGCATCAACGTGCTCCTTTCCTGGCTGTGGATAATAGCAGTAGTGACAGTGTAATGCTGTATGCAGGGCTCTGGAACTGGAGAGGGGTTTGTATTACAGTGGCTTCATTTGATTTTGCTTTAGCTTAGGCAAAAGAAGTCAAGTTTCCAGTTAAAACATACATTGCCTTCTTGTTGCTGTTGTATTTCTTAACAACAGATGACTCATTACAGGTAAGTAACGTTTCACAAATCAAGGTCTAATTATTTAGCTGACACAGGAGGAGTACAATTTGTCATTGTCCAGCCAGCATAAAGAAAGTTCAACTACATTAACCTTTCTTTTATAGTGAATGGGGGTTTATCTGAATTCATTTTATTTGAAGCATGTAAAGAAACAATTCCAAGAGCTAAAGCAATAAAGATTCATTGCAGACTACCTCGTAAGAATGCTTTGTAAAAAAAGTTTTGCTATGGACCTAGTATCACTATATCCCATAGACCATGAGGACACATTAAACCCTTAAACTTCCTCAGGGGTCTTCTGTCACCTGGAGGAAGACCACAGTGGGATTCATTTAATCTTACTTATCCATCAAACAGATAGGTGTCTTGGCCAAGCTAGCCATCTAGAGCCCCTCCTCACTAGCTTGTGAAAAGAGACCTGCTCCTCAGAAGGGCTTGTCATCAGGCCCCTCTGTCTTAGGCACCCATTTTAAGATGGTATGAGCTCCCTCTTGGCGGGGGTTCCCCTGCTTCACTGACCACACACAGAATCTGCACTTCAGACAAGACAACTTACATTGTCAGCTGAGTCAAATGATATGGATGTCACATTTATTTTCTAGAAGGACCAGGCTTTCATGCTGTAAGTGGATCAGCTACCAGAAACAGTGCTACAATCAGCTACCATGGAACATTATTTAAGTGTTTTTTAGCAAAGCCCAGAGCACAAAACATATTTTCTGTATGAATCACTGTCTTTATCCACCTATCTTAAACAGAGCACTTATACAGGTACCAGACTACCTCATACGGTCTGTGATGGCACTTACTCTCACCATGCTTCCTTGATAGAGAAGGGCAGCTACTTGCATTTTGCAAGCAGCAGATACTCAGGAACAGAGAGATTGAGGTTCAAGCCTACAAAATATGCTTAAGCACTGCAACAGCTCCATGGCACAGCACCTTATCTTTAGGTGTCTGTCTCCTTTGCAAAATCTGCATCTTCAGGTTTGAATGTACTTTGCCTACAGTCACACAAGGAGCTTCAGGTGGAAGACAGAATTGAGATCTTACAAGTCTAAACCTCTAAAAACATCCCTATACTCAAATTTTCAGTGTTCCCTCTTTCAAAGTGTGTGTGCTAGTATGTCGTGATATTTAGTGATTTCACCTCTACTTTCATGTTACATTTAGCTATGTGAAGATAAATGGTTAAGTCCTACCACCCCAGAACAAGCCCAACCATGCTTAAAGTAGCTACACATCATTTAGCAATTCTTTTCCTGATCACAGCTGGAGCTCTTGTTCTACTAGTCTTTCCTTTCTCACCTTTAACCATAGCCCATCTGCATTTTAAACTTCTTCCATCAGTGACAAAAAAAAACCGATCTGTCTTCTCCATAGCAGTGTAGAAATACAAATAAAGCTATAATGCAACATAAGGGGAATGTCAGATGTGCAATCACCTGCACCAGTCAATACTGAAATAGCAATTCTTTATAACAATGAAAGAAAATATATGAACACCACTAATATTTTTCTCAAGTTCAGCGTTGTTAACTCCTATGTCCTGACCAAATGCTAGCCTGGGTAATTATATTCTGAATGACCTAAATTCATTCCCTCTATACTTCCAACTAGATAAATTATTCTGATGAGAATAAGAAAAGAAAATTATGTACAGTAGCTAGAGCTACTGTTAGAGAACAACTTTCATGCAAGAGACTCACAATGCATTTTGCCAACCACAAGATCAACTCAGCTCTGGGCTACGCCAGCCCTTGCAGGCACAGTGGAAGATGTGAGATGTGACAGACAAGTCTGCGGCGGTCTGTGGTGGAACAAGGACCTCCAAAATCTCTTCTCTGGCAAGCCACAATGACTTAAGGTACCTCAAGTGCTAATTAACCAAGAGAGGTGCTTAACGGAGTCACTCGAGAAGCAAAATTCCGCCGCAGTCCTGACTAGACATTAAAGCTTTCCTCTTCTGATGAGAAGACCACATCAGAAGAGGAAAGACTGTCATGAAGTCCAATTGTCATCATGAGCACAGAGGGTACAACCACTACAGCAGTAGAAATTGTAGCCAAAGGACAGACAATATATTCATGAAAAGCATTTTCTTTTGACTCAATGTCGGCACAAGGATTAAGAAAGTTTTCCTTGATGGAAGAGATCCCAGATATTTCAGTAGATTTTGGATGAGGCCTGACAGGTTCTTCTCCTACACAAGTTTGAAGTTATGTAGAAAAAACAGAAGTTCTGTGTTGCTTATAATTCATACTTGCTTAATGCTACAGAAAACTGGCATCGAGAAATAAATTAACAAGATTTTTTTTACTTTTATGTTTATAACTGCACAGAATTGTGACACAGAGAAGAGGTTCGTGAAATTCCTCTGGAGAATTGCCTGTAGATGGCTAAAGTAGCTCATATACTGTTTCTAATGCAAATGTGGAAGTTGATTATGAAAACCACTTTCATATATGCATGGAAATATCCATGTTTGTGAAATTTCTAGAGAGGCCGTATCTTCCCCAAAAAGTGTTTACAGCTTTGCAGACTGACAAAGGTCAACAACCACTGGTTAAGTAGTACATAGATCTAATTGTACATCTTCCTTCAATGGAAGCCATCATGTGGCTAAATTCCCATCCACCACTTTGAAGAGTTGTGAAGACATGAAAAGGCTCTCTCTTGTGTTATCTGACTGGTCTCCAGTGATTCATGTTAAAAAAAAAGAAAGCTTCAGAAAAACAAACAGCCTTTTAGAAATATTTCACAACACCAGATAGTCTTGTTTTTAAAAATGCTTCTCCACAGGCAGAGTTACAGACGTTACCTCTGGGCAGCTATCTAATGCCCACTGTAACTTTGTACTGCTGGGAAAATGAGGCAGCTCTTCTCTGAGCAATTAGGTGGGATGAAGAGCTTTGGGAGGACAGTAGGGAAGAAACAGAAACATCAGAACTTTTCCGTCATTCAGAAGAGACCATTCAATCTCTTCTCTTTGGCAAATCAGCACTCCATGACTTAATTGAGGTATATACTCTGTCATCCTTTTTATAACTATTTGCACCTGTATGGGATCATTCAGAGGGAGAGATCAAAGTCATTTATTATACATACACTAAGAAATGAATAAAAACATACACATTAAAAAAAAAAGAAACCCTGGGAAACTTTGTGACTTGTACTAATTTACTCAGTGAACTTATAGCAACAAAACCAAACAAATAAAAAAAAAGAAAATGCTGGTTACTTGTCTCTGAACACACTTCCTTATTACTATACTAGTTACAACAATCTGAGTAGGAGCAGTTTTGAACTAACATACTAGGAAAAGAAGTATCTCCAAGAACATGTTTTAAATGCAAGTGAGTCAATAAACAAAACATGGAGTACAATAAAGGGTCATGCTCTAACTGTTTATGTTGGGAAAATACCATAAAAACTAACTGAGACCAAAGTACAGTGTGTTTGCAGGCAAAGCAAATACATGGAGACAAATACAGGCAATTGAAACAAAATATAGCATAGAATAAAAATTTGTTTCTTTTTCCAAGAGAGAGGAAGGACAGCAGATACAAAAATTATGTAAGTAAAACAGTGCTCACATACAGTATAAAGAAGTAACATATTTTCTTTCCTCCTTTCATACTATCTCTATGTGACTTAAGGTAAACTTTTAGAATACAATAGACTTTAAACATCTAAGAGCACATCTGATGATATGGATACCTATCAAATAATCAGGTGCTTTTTCACATCACATTGTTAGAGCAATATAATCAGTGTCAGTCAACATCTGCTTTGAATTACTATTCCTCTGGTTACTACCCAGTAAACTCATTAGACTCAGGTGCTCTGTATGTTATTACAATCATACGTACTAAGCTGGAGAATAGGAAAACTTTATTTAAGATAAACAGAAACGTTAGCACATATTTGTTACTGACAGATAATGATAGTTAGTCCTGTTTCCTTATTTTACATATACACACATATGTGTCTATGTGTACGTGTACGTGTATATGTATATGTATGTGTATGTGTATGTATATGTGTTGTAACAATATGCAGGCTGGTGGAAGATATAGATAAGACAAAATAAAAAAATATTTGTAATAAATAAGGCTCAGTTTTCAGAGAACAGCTATTGACTTCAGTGCAATTTCAATACTGACAGCAGGACAGGGAAAAATGATTAATCAATATAGCTACAATAACTATTCATTATTATGTACTGTTTTACAAAGTTATATTTGTGAGTACTTTTGTTTATTTGTCCTAATCACTTTGCTTCATCCTTTCAATTCAGTGCTACTGTGAGGTTTGTGACAAAACTTCATCATTTTTCTTAACATTTGTGTAGGCTAGGTAGTAATAGCTTACTACTACTATAGAAATCGTCACATCTCTGGGATTTTGGATCTAGCCTGTGCTGGGCAGATCGTAATGGTAGTGCTACATGATTTAGGCACAAAGGGAGGAACCAAAAGAGTGTCACATAACCTGAATACCTGTAATGATAGACTCTTTCCAAGACCACTGATCTATTCCTGCCTAATGGCACAACAAAGTGCCTTATTCTTATGTTAAAGTAAGGGTATGTATCTAAATCAAAAGTTCCTGTTTCAGGATAGTGAAATTACTGGCCCTTGATATGGGATAGTTCTTTCTCAGGGTACTGACCTAGAAGGCTGATGACTGAAACCAGAAATAAAAATCTTCCTGTTCACTCTCTCCAACAAGTGAAGCTGGGCCTGCACTAATAACACTCAGCAGAGTGTTACTAGCAACACTAGTTAATACTCGACAGAGTTAGTGCTGAAGAACTGGTGTCCATGGTATGTGGATGGGAAGATGTTGCTGATTTTGTTTGGTGGGAGAGCTGCAGGCTAGGTCTAGTCTACTTATGTGATCTGACTGTCCTTTCATGGTTGCAGTGCATTAAGTTGCTCATCCACCCTGGTCTTGAACACTTCCAGGGAGAGAACATCCGTAACTTCCCTGGGCAAGCCATTCCAGTGTCTCACCGCCGCTGGAAATTCTTCCCAATGTCTAATTTAAATCTACACTACTCTAGTTTAAAATCATTGCCCCTTGTCCTATCACCACACGCCCTTGTAAAAAGTCCCTCCCCATCTTTTCTGTAGCCCCCCTTTAATACTGGAAGACTGCTATAAAGTCTCCTTGGAGCCTACTGTTCTCCAGGATGAACAGACCCAACTCCCTAGTCTGTCCTCACAGGAGAGGTGCTCCAGCTTTCTGATCATCTTTGTGGCTCTCCTCTGACCCTCTCCAACAGCTCCATGTCCTTCTCATATTGGGGGCCCCAGAGCTGGACATAGTACTCCAGGTAGGATCTCATGAGAGCACGGCAGAGAGGGAGAATCACTTCCCCTGACCTGCTGGTCATGCATCTTTTGTTGCAGTACAGGACATGTTTTTCTGAAGGGGCTGCTAGTGCACATTGTTTCTTCTTCTGTTTTATTAGTTTTGTGAGATGCAGTTTCCTTTGCCTCCATATTCCCTACTAAAGATTTCCCAGTGTGCTTTATGTTAATGATCATTTAATATTTGGTAGCAAAACCTTGCTTACTTTTTGTTCACTAATCCATGAAGTCCAATTCCTCTCACAAAAAAAAAAAAAGCACCAACTTTCAAATAGTCTACTATGTGATTCTGAATCATGATTTTAAAACATACCAATTTTCAAGTCAAATCTTGTCCAGACTGATTTGCATCAGCAATATTCAACACTTGAAGGACTTGATTTTTTTTATTGAATAATGGATTGTCCTTACAATTATTTGAACATGCATCTCCGTACATAAGCAACTTAGTCATTTTGGCTTTTATAGGTTATTAGAAGTGTTCCCAAAAAAAAGGATGGATTTTGAAATTATGGTGATTCTCACTCATAAATTGCACTGCCCTCATTAAATATTTAATGGGGGAGTGGTTTGCTTGTTTTCTTCTCAGTATGGCTTTTTCCCAGTCAGTATGAATCTTCACTCATCTGTGTGAATGAGGAAAATCAAGATTTTTAACTCTCGTGATTCTTCTCCTGAATGTCACAAGTTGTTTACAAATGTCAGTGGCTGAAGACAAATGAGATTTCTGAAGAACATCAGGTGGCTGTGAGGGTGTGGGAGTCTCTATGGTTGGCTGCTGCTCACTTTTCACTCTTGCTGTCCTGTTCAGAACCTCAGATGGATTCAAACAGCAGTGTCATGGTGTTCTTGACTCCCGCTTTCTCCATTACCTTGTGGTGTTTATTTCAACTTCTTGAGCAGGACTGGGACTTGGGCTGATATTCTTGCGAAGTTTTCTGTTTTAGCCCTAAGATTTAGTCCTTTAATATCAATCAGCTCAGAGACCATCACTTCACAACAGAATGGGATTTTTTTTCCCACAAGCATCCTTTTACATTTAGGTGTATTGAATATAATCTGCTATTGTGTTGCTTAGTCAATCAATATCAGGACATGCTTGTGAAATACTCCGAAGATAAATCTCTTTTCTACTGTCCTGAATAGTGTAACATCACCAGAGAACTTTGTCTCTTCACCAGTCACTCACTCTCTTTTTCTAAACTTTATTGCTTTCTCAAGCAACACAGGACCAAGCAGAGATCCCTGTGAGGCTTCAGAGGTGATTTCATTCCACTTAAAGCTGACCATATATTTCTACTGAGTTTCCTTTATTTTAACTAGTTTTAACTATATGAAAAAATTTCCTACTTTCTCATTAGCATTTCTTTAAGGAACTTTGGTGAGCAACTGTTTTAGAAATTTATCTAAAGCGACACACAACTCCTTTATAAGACAATTTTAGATTTACTTCACCCTAACTCAAGATACAGACACACTTGGAAATGCCATAATTCTCATAAGAATTGGAGAAATTTTGATCAACTCTTTTTTCTTTCTCCTGTTTCCTATAATTTATGGCACACATCACAGGAAAGACGGTGATCTGGATAACATGGTGTCCTTTACTATTACAGTCTCCTTCCTTCAGACAAGTCAAAATATGTAAGACACCCAGCAATAAATCAGAAGATTGATTATGTCATTTTCTAATTACAGTATATTAATAGTTTTACAGAACAAACCTACATTACATTAGTGTGCTGAGCCTGCTTGAAGGTATATTCAGAAAGCAAAAAAAAAAAATCAGTCTCACGGTAGTCATTCTAAATTCAAGATTCCATTTGAAGATTGAGAAGAGGGAGGAATGGAGATGAACTATGTTCATCTTTATTGTATATTACATCTGCCACTTGTAAAGATGCTCAAAAATCATGCATGCCTCCTTCAGCAGTGTTCAGTTTACAAAACTATTGGTGAAGTAAATTTAGATAAACACACTTTACTTGAAGTTACAGCTTTAGCCTTGCACTTCATCTTCCAGCATTTTTGACAATGTTGCCTTTTCATAGGTGGAAGGGATTAAAGTTCAGTGAAAATACCAAGAAGAATTCTACATATTAAAAAAAAACAAAAACCAACACTGCTGATGTTCTTTCTTCTATGTTCTCCCCTGAAATCTCAATTAAAAGGTTTTGCAGCTGGACTTTCTAAGTGCCAAGTCCTTTTCAGAAAACATTTGCAAAACTGGCCCTGAAGATGATCTTAAAAGATAAGGGTGAAAATTGTTATTGCTTACTGAACAGATGGAGAAGATACCACCAGAGAGATAAGAGGAAGAATAGGCATTCAGAATGACCAGAGCTAAGGTAAACAACTAGCCTACCAACCCCCAGTCCAGGATTAAAAGAACCAAAAAGTAGGGTTGAATAAAAATAATTAATGCAAAAGCCCCTTTATACAGTATAACGATGTCAAAAGGAAAATCAGTCTTCCTGTGGAAGAACTCTCTAAACACTGGCTGCAAAAAAAACCCATCAATAGTTGCTCAGAATATGATTTGTTTAAAACATGTCAATTCTGTCTACATTGATATTAGCCAAGCATAAGTAACAACCAATTCACTGAGCCTTCACAAACATACAAGTGCAGTATTAGAGTATGTCAAGCCATCTGAGACTAATTTGAGGTCTGCAGGGTGTAGGACTTGGAAGACTTAAACTTTTTATCATTAGACCGGAAAAACTTCTGACAGTATCATGGCTCCATGTGTTTATTACAATGTGCAAAAAAATATATACATACTAAAGACAGAAAAGCTGTAAAGTGTTAGGTGAAGTGGTAGAATAAAATGCAATGAGAGACTTTTGGGGGGGGGGGCCAGTGCAGTGCAGCTCTTGTGGGAAGCTCTTAGGGCATTTTTTTTACATTTCGCAAAGGGTCCATTTGTACACTTTCCTCCGTAAATTTGTAATTTAGGACAACTTAGAGAAATTAGTGGAACTATACAGAGGAACCCTGCAAGAAGACATTTTTCTTGAAGTAGTCTCTCATTATCATTTCTGTGGGAATTGATACTCTGAGTCAGGTAAGGACATGTTCCTCGAGTTCATCCGGTAATTAAGAGAGTGATTCTCACTCTATGACTCCATCTAAGATACGCTCTGAAAATTAACATTGCAAGCCTATGGGTTGGCCTAAATCCTGAAACTGTTCCTCTGGTGGACGGAAAGAATAGGCCTACCCTTTTCAAGGATGACTAGACAACTAGGCTGGGAAAGTCTGGTAATATAGGGGACTGCCTCAAACAGAGTCTTTAGGATGCCATGTGGTTGTGCTTTCAACCACCAGCAGCATGGTACCTTGAGAAGTTGTATTCTACAAGTCTTGCATCTCAAGATGCAACCTTGGTCAGGGAAGCAGGAAATTAGGAGCTTGAACTCTCATCTTCCTTCCCATCTCCTGCACTGAGTTAGAAGATCCACTGAGGGTTGAGAAAAAATAATAGGATATCCTATGTCAGATATTCCAGAGTCAAAAATATGTCCCAGGCCATCAGCACAAGAGGTAAATGTGCCATTAGGGATTGCACTTCTGCTGGCTTCTGCAGATGGATGCTTAAAACATTGTAGAGGATTACATTGAGACTGCAAATGCATCTGGCCCACTCTCCGGCTGCTCAGTTGCTCTTTCTGATGGCAGGAGGGCAGCAGGAACGTATAACCTGGGAAGGATAGAACAAGTCTCCCCTGGAAAGGACTTTCTGCATTTAGGATGAACTAGATGATGCCTACATCACTTCATACATTTGGCAGTTCAGCTTTGGGTTATGCCTTGCCCTAGGAACAACCAATTACTATCCTGAACAGTTTTAGCCTAACTCACAAATTAGACAGGGTAAAATTCATACCAAGAGGTAGATGTCAGGAATCAGAAGCCAGGCTGCTCATTTTCAGAGCTAAGTGTTAATCAGTCAAGAATAACTCCATATGAGCACTGTGTAAAATCTTGGTGCATAAAGAGCAATTGTAGATTTAATATAGGTTAGCAGTTATAAAATCATAGAATAATTTAGTTTGGAAGGGACCACTGGATGGAGGTCAAAAAGTTCAACCCCTTTTTCAAAGCAGGGCAAACTTCAAAGTGAGATCATGTTGCTCTGGGCCTTGTACAGCTGAGTTTTGAGTATCTCCAATGACACTCAAAGGGCCTTGGTACCTACTGTGAATGGCTCTGTTTACATCAAAAAGTTACTATGCTAGTTAATACTTGTTTGCTGATACATGATTAAGGGAAGATTGTTGCTGTTACCAACATGGACTTACTATAAAGGATATGAATTCCAGACTTTAAAAGAGACAAAGCTCTTTAAATACCAACACGATTTCAGATTTCCCTTCATTTACTTATGATCATTTATCTGAATGGACTTTAGCAAATATTAACCTTAAAGAGAAGTTGATGGTTATCTGAATGTGGTTTTCTTCCCTTCAAAACAAAAAAAAAATCCAGTCAAAACCACAAAAAATCAGTATCCTGCACCCTATGTACTGGAAACGAGATACCTCTGCGGGAGGCTGGAGCTTGATACTGTCATCAAAGTGAAAAAATTCAACTCACTCTAGAATAAGAATGCTAACTGCTGCACACTAGGCAAACAAGGCCACTGTCATGATTACTCCTTCTGCAAGCTTAGTCTGAAGGGAAACAGCCACCACTCCTGCATTGCGCTCTGTAGGAAAAGCCCATTTGCCACATCAGGCGTAACAGAATCTGATACGCTTGGGCTGAGGAAGACATTGAGCTGAAAAACTTGACTTTACAATCCTTAAGTGTTTCTTGGCATTCTGTGAAGCAAAATTTCAACTTTTCAAGGAACTGCCATAGAAAAATTATCAATATTAATGGATGTTTCTACTATTTAGTAGCAGTTGAGCTGAAGAGTGGAATATCTAAAATGTTATGCATTTATATACCCATTTAGCATATTTTAATGCTTTTTAAATGCATTTTCTACTTTTTTTTTTACATGCTTTTAATCTTAGCAATCTTGCTAGCTGAAGTTCCCCAGATGCATCTATTTAGCACTGTGTGTACTCATTTTCAGATAGGTTTACATGAGATGGTGATAGAAAGGTCAGATTATGTTTGCACAATATTTTAACCAAGTAAAATACAGGAGGATTAGCAAGGTAGGATAAAAAAAAAAAAAAGGATCTGGACAGAGCTTTATTAAATTAATGGATACGTACTTCCCTCTTTGTTTTCACTGTAGAATTGGAACAATAGGGAGGTTCCTCAAGCATTGGATGACTGGATTAAAGAAAACAGATGGCAACAATGCAGTCCTTGAGTATAATTTAAAGTTGCAAATTATTTAATTTGGTTTACATTCAAAGTCTGAATTTTGGATCTACAATAATATTCTAATTCTTCAGAAGATTAAAAAATTACATCAAAGCTGATAAACTGGGTTACTATTTCAGTGGGCAAAACTGAAATGAGGTTAAAACATGAACTGGACATGGTATCTATTCATTTATATTATGTTACAAACAGTCGTTTTCACACCTCTAAAATGTATTTTTCTTATCTGATCATGTCATTGATCAGATCCACAGCTTCACTAAGGAAGTGAAATTTTCTCATAATAGCATTACAGAAAGATATTAAACTGTGTTCTGAACTTGGTTTTGTTTGTGGATTTTTACAGCTACAACTAGAATGGACTTCTCATTTACATTTTTTCATATATTCTGATGTTCATATGTCTGAGAATTGATTTCCCAAATTTTGGGATAATTCTCACTATTTGTCAATGAGAATAATACCTCACAGTTAAAAAAATGTCTTCAAATACAAATAGTGATATGAAATGTGTGAAGTTCATGAGCTTAGATTTCAAAATAGTTCACAGAAGATGCATTTTTATAATGGAGAAAAAGGCACATAAAGATGGTGTAATACAGCGTAATGAAGATCACTAAGCAAGTCCAGGACAGACTTTGAAAATAGGGAATATGACTCTTTGTGCATGGATGATGTTGATTGTCTACTGCTATGTTGTTATTATTTATAAGAGTTTTTCCTCTTATAGGTTATTAGAAAGATGCCATATTACTTTTAACTTGTGGATTACAATGAATTAAAGAGCTCAAATATTCTAAGATACACCTTTGATTTGAAGCAAGAAGAATCAAAGCAGCACAATTCATTTGTATATTTTAAGGGCTTCTTCAATTTCTTTGATGTTACAGGAAGACAACTTCAATTATAAGTTTGGTGGTTTTTTCTAAAAATAACCTGACTGGCAGCTCATGGAAGCTGTGTCTTCCATTAGTCAACAGAAGAAATATAGCAAGGATCTTGTCATTTCTGCCAATATATTTAAGAGAAGTAATTAGTAATAGCTTCACTGGTGTCTTTAATTATCTGGATATTTGTCCACTATAAATACATTTGGAACTTAAATTTTTTGTGGGAAAAAAAAGAGCATGCTGGAGTCAGTAGGACAGCTGAGTAAGGAAGCGGATGTATTCTCTCACTTCTAACATTGTTAGAAATATTTTAATTTACGCTTGGTCCCTCAAAGAGCCTTGTCATTAAAAGGTGTCTTGAAAAAGTACCAAGTCAATTTATTGCCATTTCAAGGCCCTTTTCACTGACAGTCCCTCACTGTCAGTGAGATAAGGAGAACAAAAGAAATATTTTACAGAGACCTCCAAACTAATTATGGGTGGAAAAGAAGTTAGATTAGAGAGTTCTCTGATTAGAGATCATTGCTGCTGCAGAGAAACAGTCTTTTCTAGCCCTGATTTTCTCACTTTTTCCCTTCCAAGAAAAATTGTTTTATTTGCACTGTGCATTCCTTCCTAGGCCTCATAGTTACCCGCTTCCACAGACACTGTCCCAGAATCACCCTCTTCAAATTCTCCCCTCATTTTCCCAAACACATTCCTAGCTTAATCATTGCCTTCCACCTGAATAACTCCCTCCTTCCCTCCCTAGAGCTCCCTGCCTCTAGAGCTTCCTTCCCCCACCCTAGAGCTAGACTTATTCATGGAAGCTAATTCAAATTAAAAACAATCGTAACTACTATGAGTAACATGCTGTTTCTTGACAGCTGTCAGTGTTAACACTCATCTACTCCAGACCCTCTCACTCGTCTTACTACTGCTCCACCGCCAAAAACTGCCCAGCACAGACTCTGCCCTCCACAGTGCCTGGTATTGAGCTTGGGGTTGGCTGAATTATGCAGCCACCAGCACCCTCTGTCCTTTTCCAGGCTGTGGTTGCTAAATCAACCTGTCCACCTGCCAGCCTCCTGCATCTGCCCGGGTCCCTGGCACTCCAGGCACATTCAGTAACAATCTCTCCAAACAGGGCTCTGACAGTAGAAACAAGAGAGCATGTTAAGAAAAAAAAAAAAAAGGCATTGTAATCCTATATAGAATCATAGAATAGCCTAAGCTGGAAGGGGGACCTTAGAGATCATAGAATCATAGAACAATTCATGTTGGAAAAGACCCTTGGGATCATCGAGTCCAACCATTAACCCTACACTACAAGTTCACCCCTAAACCATATCACTCAATACCCCATCTAAATGACACTTGAACACATCCAGGGAAGACGACTCAACCACCTCCCTAGGCAGTCTGTTCCAGTTTCTGACCACTCTTTCTGTGAAGAATTTCTTCCTAATGTCCAGCCTAAACTTGCCCTGTTGCAACTTGCAACCATTCCCCCGGTTCTGTCCCTAATTACCTGTGAGAAGAGACCAGCACCAACCTCTCTACAATGTCCTTTCAAGTAATTGTAGAGCATGATGAGATCCCCCCTCAGCCTCCTCTTCATCAAACTGAACAGACCCAGCTCCCTCAATCGCTCCTCATAAGGTCTGTTCTCCAGGCCCTTCACCAGCTTTGTTGCCCTCTTCTGCACTCACTCCAACATCTCGATATCTCTCTTATACTGAGGTGTCCAAAACTGATCATTTAATCCAACCTCCCTCTCAACTAGATCAGGCAACACATGGGGACCGAATGGGGATCCTCAGCTTGCCACTCTTTATCTAATACCACATAAGCTTACTACAACAGAAGTATGCATCTAGTGCTCTCTTGGCAACACTGAATTAAATCCAGACAACTCAAGGAGACCATTCAGGAGGGAATTTAAAGGAAGGGATTGCATTAGCTGAGTGGAGAACTGAGTAAGGTATAAACAAGTATTTCATCAAAGACAAGGTCAGAGTGAGGGCAAACTCTGGCAAGGTTCCAACCATAGTGATAAACCAGAGGGAGATGCTGGTGGAAGAAAAAGTTCAGGGTCAGCGATGACAATGAGATTTCTTGCCTGGGGAGAAAAGTAAAGGTCTAGAGACATGAAAAAACTTTAGCCTAATTAATGACTCTCCTTGTGGAAAAATTGGTGCGAAAATAACATAGCTTGATTATTATCACCATCATTACAGGAACCCATATATCTTTAACTTTCTATCTAGTTAGTAACAGGGCATGGCCCCACAGCATTTTTACTGGACTGTCTCACTTCATCCAGGCTGACACAACAACATCCCTCATGGTGCATGGCCCGGAGACCTTGCACGGCCCAGGCAGCAACTCCCCTCTCCTTTGAGAAAGGCAGTAGTGGCGGAAGGACGTTGTCCTTTGCTTCCAAGACGTCTGGACATCACTGAGCCAGGTCATGAAATGCTGAGGTGAACAAGTGGAGCAGGTTTGTTTGTGTAATGTCATGCCTGAAATGCTGTAAATCAATGTGCTTTCAGCTTGTTTTCAGCTTTCTGCATGCTCTGACAGAGATTCATAGTGTCCCTGTACTTCATAAGTCCTTTCAGAGAGGGAAAAGCACTGAATAACAAAATGCCGTGAGCTTAAAGAACTCTGCACTGGGGAGTTAATTCAAACAGGGCCTCATTTTACTGTCTTTACCTAACTGTTAAATGAGCATTTGCAACTCAAAAGAAATGTGTCATGATTGCTGGATTCCAATTAGGTTACCCAAGGAGCAGGTACCACTCACTTTCAGTAAAAATATGGAAATCTAATCCAAACAGTTCTTTAGTAGAGATTGAGTTACTGAGGAGTGCAACTCAAAAGTAGACAATTGCAGGCATAAAATGCAAACTAGTTTATGCAAAATGTGCCCTCCCCTCCTTCTCAAGACATTTTATTTTTTCAGCATATTGGCAGTATTGATAAGGTCTGCCACTTTACCTTTAATTCCCGTGTTCTGGAGACCAGGGAGAATGAAAACCAGAAAGCTTTGGGTAATAGTGCTTCTGGTGGAACTGAGACCTGAATCTGGCCACTTATAGCAGCCTGGTGATGTCTGATACAGCCTATTAAAAATGCCCCATGTAGTCTATAAATTACAGCTGTGAAAATGGAACAAAATCCTTTTAATGTGCTTTCCTCAAGAACATATTTTTATGTGCATCTGGGAGTTTGCCTAAACCCATATGTTATTACTTAACCTCTGAATCTATCAGGTATATGGACGATAAAATCTACAAAAGTTAAAGACTAATTTAGTAAAGATTGGTCTGGTTTCCCTGTATTTCCTGTACTTTTTAAAGCAAACATTAGCTTCGTTACCTGGAGTGCCTGCAATTGCAACTTACAGGGTGGGAAATAAAAGGTGTTGCGGACTTTGAGTACAAAAATTCATTTTTTATGAAGATTTATTTTTTATTATTCATTTATATTATGTGTGATGCTGCAAATTGTGCAGAACAATGACAATTAGTGCACAGCACAATACCTTAGTACCTTACTGTGTTGGCCCTGATACTCTTGGGCAGAACACGATCAGCTGAGATGGGTGTGGAGAGGCCAAGCCCTAGGCAGGGGTGCTGAGCAAAGGGTGGTGGAGGCGAGTTGCGGATTATGATAACAAAATCTTTCCTTAACAAATTTGAAAAAAGAGAATGCTTGGACAAACTTCATTAATGGTGTGTTTGATTTTGTAGTTTTTTTCTGCTGCTTAATAGTGTGCTTAAAAGGCCGAATACTTTGCCATTAAAACCGTTGATGGCACAGTGAGTGACAGGAAAATTTTTATAGCTGGTGATGGAGAAAGTGGCAGGGAACTAAAACAGAATGAGATGAACATCAACTCCCTTTTTTCTGATAATAAAGACTTTTTAAATTATTTTTTAAAAAAAGTTACAGCTGCATACATTATTGGCTGATGTTTTAAGCATACGAAATAATGGGAGAAATATCCAATGGTATAATTTCTTTAATTGTGCATATTCGAGTATGGCCTTTAGCTGTCAATTTTAACAAGTAAAAAAAGTGAAATGTCTAGCAAAGCCACGGCTACTCATTCAGAGAGCTTCAATGGTGTTTGGAATTTTTAGCAGTGAAAAGAAGAAAACAAGACTTCCTCCTTATTTTTGTTTCTTGTTCAATTATTTTGCTGCATTATAGTTTTCAATAGTGCTGAGAAATTGCATGAGGTCAAATTCAAAAGTGAGGCAAAATTTTATGTAAGGTGCCTGACACCAAAACTTCATCTGGCTGTCACAGAAGTCATTAGGAACTATATAAGCTTCTTAAACTCCTAAAAAGGACTGAAATTTTCATACACATCCGTAGGACCAATCTGCCACTGGTGCATAGCCAGCATATTTAAAGGTGATTTAAAGATTTGCATTCTGAGAAGCCAAAGAGAAGATATAAAAGTCTGCATTCTTGTCAATTCTCAAATGCAGACCTACCTAGGATTTATGTAACTGGAAGGTAACATTAAGGAATTTATTTGTGCCTAAGAAGAAAATAGTTTACAGAATACCCCCTTACATAGTATTAAAGTAAGGCATTGCTCTCACAATCATTTCCCAAAATGCCACTAGCTTACTAGTGGTTATCTCTAAATTTAATTTCTTGCCAGTCTTTGGGAAGTAGGCATGTAAAGAATAACTGAGCATAAGTTACCTGCTCAGGTGTGAAGTGAATAGCAGATGCTACCACCATTTTGTATGGTGGAGACTTTTATTTCACTCCTGTAAATTGAGTTCATCTTGAGAAGAAAGTTCAGCAACACTCTAGAAACCAGCACAGGTTCTAATAACTGCTTGTTTTTAAAGTTTTATTCATTTGGCTCACTGCAACACTCATTGCCATCATTGTTTGTTGTTCAGACAGGGCTGATTTTTAGTAGACTATTTTGATTCTTTTTATTGTATTCCAGCTTTTTCAGAAACTTTTTTCACTCTTTTGTCTCCCATCATCAATGTCAAAGAAGAACAGAAGAAACTCCTTCATATCAGTAATTTCAAATTACATTGTGAAAAGTGGGAGAGTAATCTGTGAAAACCATTCCTTGGAAGTATACTAAAAAACATTTGTGCAGATAAAGGAGGAAAACTGGAGCTATAGGTTTCATGCAATTTGTTCCTGTGTAAGTAAGGTGAAAATCTCCTGACTCTAAATGGAGGTGCTGTCATTATAAACAAGATCAAGAGTGATCAGTTATTAAACTATACAGTCAATTATTAAGTACCACGCTAATTTGGTTATTTAGGATTTAAAATTATATAAATTTTCACAGAAAAAGTTGACATCTTATTGAAGTTTACCACCTCAGAGCCAGAACTTGTCAGATTCTGGATGTTCCTGTAGTAGAATAGGGATTCAGACAGGTCTCGATTTGGATTTTGCAAAATCCTTTGCAACAATTTGAACCTGAACAAAGATCATGGTTTTGGCTAGATCTGAACATATTTTAAATATTATTGAAAATATATGTATTCACTAAGGCAACATCTTAATTGTGTATTTTGATATAGTGTAGGGTCAATGGTTGGACTTGATGATCCCAAGGGTCTTTTCCAACATGAATTTTTCTTTGATTCTATGATTCTACGACTCCAGTTTAGGCATTACAATGCCAAAACACAGCATCGGTTGGATTGCTCAGAGTGCCAATATTAGGCTTTTACAGTCACTACACAGATAATGAGGTGAAATACGCCTCCAGAAGAAAATTCATATATTTTAACATTTTTATGTGCTAACTCTAATTGTAAAAACAGAGCACGGTCTCTGATGCCAAAGCACTGTGTAAGGAGCCTGCAGCTGCTACTATTCATGGGAAACACAAAGTGCAGGGTTCCTGAGTTGAATGTAGGTGGGTACTTGGGATCGTGGATGTCAGGCTCAGTCAGTTAACACTTGTCTCAGGAGAACTCACTCCCTTTTTGATATTTCAATTTTTAATTCTGAAAAAACAAGGAATCAGGATATTGCATGATACGGAGAGTATCAGTAAGAACTAAGAAATAACCCTTTACTTGATTATTTATTGTCAATGTTGCATAAATATTTTTAAAAGATGGACGAAAGTGGTTTAGATGTATAATACAATAACAGAACTGCCTTGTCAATAGGTACATATGACCTGAAAAGTTTCCTTTCACTAGTTCCTGCGATTTAAAAATACTTATATGTCACGTGCAATTTACACTTTAATTATCATCTACAGAACCTACTTATTCCAAAGTGACTACCATTACTTAAATCTGTCTGAGAAGAGGGTACATTGTTTAAGTCATAGAATCATAGAATCATAGAATGGCCTAGGCTGGAAGGGACCTTAGAGATCATCTAGTCCAACCTCCCTGTCATGGGCAGGGACGACTCTCAACCTACTCAAGGCTCCGTCCAACTTGGCCTTGAACACCTCCAGGGAGGGGGCAGCCACAACGTCTCTGGGCCATTTATTCCAAAGTCTTGCCACCCTCGTACTGAAGAATTTCTTCCTAAGATCTAATCTAAATCTATTCTTGTTCAACTTAAACCCATTTCCCCTTGTCCTATCGCTGGACACTCTTGCAAGAAGTCCCTCTCCAGCCTTCCTGTAAGTTCCCTTCAGGTATTGGAAGGCAGCTATTAGGTCCCCCCAAAGTCTTCTCTTTTCAAGACTGAACAATCTCAGCTCCCACAGCCTGTCCTCGTAGCAGAGGTGAATTTATAAGATCAAGTTCATCCACAGTTTAAGGATACATTAGAATTCATCCCTTAATTAAAGCATTCATGTCGATCCATGTTGCTGTGATCTTTGAACTTTAGAATAAACCAGTGACAAACTTTAGAACCATTATAATCCATTAAAAATTACCTACCTCTTTTCTTCTACTAGCCTACTACAGGCTCGTGCCAGGAAGGGGGACCAGAATCGTTACACATGATGTTAGTCCTGAACCATCAGGAAGTATGCCCTTTTGTGCATAATAGCTGTGTGAAAAAAATACTGCACATCAAAAATTACCAAAATATAACGTTAACCAATCAGTATAATATAAACGCATGCCTTAACATTTCCATATTATGTCAATACATAAAGAGAGATCCTTAAAATGCTAGTCTAAAATAGTTTAAAAGTATGTCATAAAATTAACAGTCCTACCAAGTGTTTATGACATCAAACCCCAGATTTAATAACACTGTGGTTAAAGGAGACTGTATGCTTAGGATATTATTTACAGAATGAAAAGACCACTTCTATTTTTATAAGAAAGGTGTTTTTCTTGTTCAGGACAGCAGCTGGTTATCTTCCCACAACTTTTGGGCTGTGTCAGACTATGAAAGAGGCCTGATGCTAGACTTTGTAAAGCCCTGAAATCATTTGCATTTGTTTTGTAACTACATTTCTATGCAAATGTACAGCATTCAGCTTAACATCAGCAGTTTTAAATCCACTAAGTAGAGACACTTTCTGAGACTTTGTCAGAGGGAAAGGATTAGAAGATTTAAACTTGACTGAAATACTGGTGGAGTATAACACATCTGAAGAAGTTTCAGGAGTTTAAAAACTCACCATTTTTGTGTTTTTCTTTCTGAAATTTTCCTGCTACTCAAAATAAAAAAAATAAGTTTTCTGTACCTTGTGAGCTGTAGAACTGGGGTTTTTTTGGTTTTTTTTTGTTCTCCTTAATTCTTTCCAGGTAATTACTTCATTTTACATTATAATAGCTTATCATTAGTCTATGCACACTTATACCTCAGCCATCTAGATTATCTTCCCAAAATTGTTTGCTCCATAACTACTCAAATTCATTGTTCATGTGTCTCCTTTTTACAAGACACATTTGTGCTTTCAGGTAATCTTTGGCCATTGATGGCTTGCTTAGCCCAGGGCAGAGTGAGCAAACACACAAAGCAGCACAGTTTTCCAGTAGCCAAAAACACAAGAAGACTTTCCCATTCTCTCGGGCCCCCAGTCACGAACTCCCATCTTTATCTGTTTGAAGAGGATCTTTAGCACAGATCATTTCACGTGAACAAAATCAGCGCAACTAAACAGACAGTAAGTTGGAGCACAGATTTGGGAATGTGTGACTGCAGGAGAGAAGTCCAGGAAAGCCAGTTTAGCTGTAGGAGGAGGAACCTGCAGACACACATACACACACGCACTGAATGGTATCTGTAAGTGAAGGGAGTGAACACTATTTCTTGCTTTCCACTTCTTACTAGAAAATTTTGAATTCAATCCTGGTAACCACAAAAACATAACAGCTGCAAATCATCCTTAGCTTGGGGCATCACTAACTCCTATTTATGAAGATCATAAGTGACAGGAGTCATCACAGCCACAGGTGACACAGGCCATAGAATGTCATCTTGCAATTCTTGCATTAAATATCTGTTTGAGCTGTAGATTTTTGAACTTAAGTGACAAAGAGTACATAACATTACTGAAAAATCTCTGCAAGTGTTTAATATATTTCACTACTAAAATGTGAGCTTTATTTTTAGGTTAAATTAATCTAATCTTATCCTGTTGGTTTAATTGATTTCACCAGGGAATGGCAACATCACTTTCACAGCTGCCCAGGCACCAATGCCAAGTCCACTGTGACTTCTGTCACAGCAGCGAAGAGTTAGTGCCGGAATGTGAAAAGGAGGGGGTCACTCCCAGGCAGGAAGTGCAAGGTATTAATACTAACTCTTCTTTTCTTCCACTTCTCCTGCCCCTATCTTCTGTGTGTGCCTGCCTCCTTTTCTTCCCTCTCTCCTTCATTCTGTGTCCTCTGTGCCACCTAGTATTCCTATAGTGCCAGATGGAACTTCATTGACTTCTCAGCCTATATCTATGTGTTGTTATACCTCAAACCCCATGATTTATCCATGCAAGTGACTGGAAAAACCTCTGCCAAAGCCTGCACATGAAACAAATTATTAGTGTAGCTCCCCTTTGCTTGTGCCATAACTCACAATCCAGATCAACAACCACGAAAGAAAGTGCCACTTCATTAGCTCCATAATAGACAAATTATCATTAGAATAGAATAGAATAGAATAGAATAGAATAGAATAGAATAGAATAGAATAGAATAGAACAGAACAGAACAAGGAACATGAAGTGCTAGAAAGTCCAGATGCTACTAAAAGGGAAGCCAAATTTGAGAAATTAGGATAATAGAAATCATTCATCTGTGTCCTAGCCTTTTTGTATGTTGGCAGTTAAAAACTCCTGTAAGTGGTGTGGGTTGCCAACAAAGATATAGTTGGAGTTATTTCAATTTCCTCTCAGAATTATTAGCTTTGCAGGTTTCATGAGAGCTATAGAGTCACAGTACCAGTTTTGCAAGTGTAGTGATACGCCTGTAGAGTTATGATCAGATAGAGCTCAGTAAATGAGGATGGGTTTATCGCATGCCTTTGGCAGTGTCATAAAGAACTGCACTGTGCACCTTAAGCATTGCAGGCCTTTATTTCATTTTGCCCTCAGTGGAGAGATGCATTGTGCTTATAGTCTTTTGATTAAGACACACCTATGAGCTGCAAAATTGGCATCATCCCAGGATTTACTCCTCAGAGAAAAAAGGGTGCGAGGATGAGTTTTTTTCTTTAGTCAAGAGACCAGATTGTTAGCTCAAGACACAAAGGATTAGATCTTCCTTTCAGCACTTCCACTGCCCTTTCACTTATCCATTCTGGGCTTATATTTTAAGTTGAGCACTATTTAAGGTGAATCAAGACCTTGCTCTGTGAGTATTGCAGCACTACATTGTAGTTAGAAACCAGGACATGCCATAAGAAAAGCAAAAATATTCCAGATGAACTTTGAAAGTTGGGACATAGATTTATTCCCCTTTCATTTAACAATGGAAAATAATTTTTAGTCTCTGAGGATATGAAGAAGAATTACTTTTCTGCAAGATAAACAGAAGTGTAAGTTCCAATTGTAAAGTCATAGGACTGGATACAGTTGCTCTCCCTCATCCAGGAGAGCATTTTCCACTCCCATACTTGCCCTTTTGGAAGCTTGTTTGTGTGAACTTGTAAAATCCCTAAGAGTGAACCAGTTTCACTTTGGGTCAAAGTGAGCTCAAGCAGGGCCCTCATTTTGGCCCCTGTGTATTTTGGCTATATGGCTACAAAGTAAATTTCAGGAGAGGGCTGAAAGCTACAATATTAGAAAGGAGGCACTTTTTTTCATCAGCTGAATACTATTCCTCACATCCTGCCCTCTGGATGTCCTCAGAAGTACTAGTTGCAGCACAAATGACATGACACGAACTTAAGTCCAAGGCCCTGAGAAGCCAAGGAGGAAGAAAGGATGAGAGAAAAAGTATTTCTTTTAACTAGTCTGCAATTGTGCCTGCTTAAAACCACAATCTCATACACACAGGTTCTTCTCCCTACTTGAGGTGTAATTCTCTTGGGTCCCATATGCTTGCTCTGTACATTCGCTTCTTGTCCTCATGAATTTTTGGCAGCTATGAGCTGTGGTTTATATTGGGTAATTACTGGAGTGGAATTATCTAAATGTTCACAAGAGATGAAAGTGGAGGTAGGGATTTACTCACCTAATCCAGCTTTGCTTTCTAAGAGGGAGAAGAATTTAACTCACAGGTGTTCCAAACAAAACAGGTCTCCACATTATTGTGATGTCAGGAGGATGATCTCCAGGGCAAGCACTTCATTCCCCCATAGGAGCAACAGCCAGCTGGCATAGTCATTTAGTTACGAGAGATGCTTCAAAACAGTTTGAGATCCAATTAAAAGATTATGAAAACACTTAGGGGACATACAGGATGTTTGATTTCAAGAAATTATCTCCTCACAGGTAAAATGACCTGTGGTTGTTAGCAGAATGAATAGTGTCATCTGGATGATTTAATTAAATTGCTATTTCCCCACATATTTGCATTACATTATATAGAAGGAATATGTGTTAGTGGATTGCCTCAACTCACTAAGCGCAAAGCATGTTCCTGGAGTGCAGGTGGCTGTCCCTCAGCTGTCCCTGAGAACCCTCCAAGTCAGAAAGCCCTCTCTAGATCCTTGCCAAAGAGATCTCTCCCAGCAGCAGTTGTGTCAGTAAATTGCACGATGAACTTCGGATGACTGAAGAGAAAAACATGTTGGTCTTTTAATCCAGCTGCTAGAGTTGGATTGCTGCCTCTTGCCCAACCACACAACTTTCAGCCCCAGGACTGTTCAGCTCAGTTCCTAGTCTGCATGCATTTAAAGTGTGTGAATTATTTGCTCTCCACAAGGCCACTGTAACCATGTTGCTTTTTACTAGGCCTTAGCTATGTTTTCTTCAGGCTTTGAACTTTAATGGCACGGGCTGATATATGTGACATGATGAGTGTTTTCCATATTTAATTACAAAAAAGGTTTTTCTGATACTGTGTTTGCAATTTTAGTTTTGGCAGTTGACAATCCTCCTAGGGTAGTCCAAATGCTTTTGGAAGTGAAAGAGAAGAGGAAGTTCATTTGTAACTTAAACTAATTTCTGGAAAGCGGTAATAAGGCAAGTAACATCCCAAAAATGGATTTTCCTATCAAAATCCGGCCAGTAAGCATGCTATAAGCAGTGCTACCCCTCTATGAAAGGCCAAATATCTCAGCTTCATATTTGTCCTAGATTGCAGGAGAGGCAATGAAAGACCCAGGGGACAATAAACAGCCTTGTGTGGAAGCAGTTGCACGAACAGCATCCTTGCCACCACCTCAGACAGCAAATCTAAATCAGACTAAGAGCGTTTCAAAATATGATAGAGCTACTGCTCTCATGCTTGTTTCCTCAAAGCTTATGAACAATAAACCCTGTAGCGGGTGACTCATACTAACTCTGCTTGCGATCCGTATCAGAATTCATGTCATGAGTTAAAACCACAGTCAGGATCTTCATCTGAAAGGTTACACATTTTTTGTTAGAAATCTAACATTAGGAACCTAATCTATGTTTTAAACTTGTTTATCATCAAGTCATCTGGCATTTGTGGATATCATGAAAACTACAGTCCTACTTAATCCAATAGCATTGCAACTTTCTAACTACTTTTCATTCATTCACATGTTGTGTACTCATTTAGGTGTGTCCTCTGCAGAAAACATCTAGCTATGATTGCTGAATTAATCATTTACAGCTTTCCAAGGTACGCTTTGAAGAAAGAGTTGCTTGTATCTCAAAGGTCAACATAAGACAAGGTTACAAATCCAAGACTAAAGCTCCAACACTCTTAATGCCCTGCCTGGTGTGTCTAAAACAGATTATTCTCCCAATAATCCTGCATTTGTAGACTTAAATTAATTTTTGTTTTACTAGGTGAGCTAATTCTTGAAGCAATAATCAGAAAAGTTTGTCTGAGCTTGGTAGAAAAATGACGATCTAAAGACTAATCTGTTCTGCCCAAGGCCACCAGTCTACAGGCTGAAGCTGAGCGCCATGCACAGTGTTGCACTGGAAGGTGGCTTCTTAAAAACACAAATGGAAAATCATAACCAGGCCATTTACTGGGAAGGATGATCCATACCTTGCTGTTGTCACAGGTGAAAAGTCAGAAAGATTAGATTGAGGGAAGGCATTGCTTCTAATGGTGAAATGAAACTAATCACAGCCAGTAACACAGCAGCAATATGTCACCACTATTCATCTTAGTGAATATCTGATCAGTGACTGGCATTATTCAAATAAATGAGTCACAATGAATTTTGCAAATACAGGAAATAGGATCTGTATCTGCAAGTGCTGGGTGATTAAGCTCTTTCAAACTGATATGGCCCATTTACTGCAATATCACTGGGCAAAAGAAGCATCCCTCTGAAACCATGAGGAAAGAGATCAGGATGAAGAACAAGAGATCTGGAGCTCTACACAGGTCTGCAGGACTATGCAGGCTGTGAACCATCTCTCCTCTAAATCAGGAGTCTGATCGCACGTGGGCCCAGGACAGGCCCAAGGATTTCAGGCTTCCCAAAACATGACTCTTCTTTCCTACAACCATGGAGCAGTCCATATCCATCTCCAGTTCAGGAAGAACACTACAAATGAAATCCAGTCGCAGCCAGGCTGTGTTTTCTTGTGTAACCTCCATCTGAAATGGCAACTGGGAAATGGCATATGTAACATTAGCCTGCAATTATAATCTGCCATTGCTATTTGGACACAATACACAGGGAAGAAGTTTGTGTAGTCCCTTAAGTGAATTTTGGCTAAGCAAAATGGAGAAAGCACCTAACATCTCATGAAGCGTGTCTCCTCTGGCCATTAGCTCTTGGGACACACTACTAGCTTTCAGTAACTATTCTTCTTTCACAGACATTTCCCACAAATTCTTGAAGGTTTCAACACCACATAATATAAATAGAGTTTTTAATATCATCTTAGCATTCTACTGTTATCTGTCTTCAAGGAGTTTATGATGTCATCTGCTACACACCACTAGAAATCAGCATTGTTTGACCATGGCAAGCTGCATACATGCAAACAATTTTTCATCATCCTTGGAAATAAGTAACTTTGATAAGGTCTTTAGAAAACATTCAAGTGTGATCTATTTTTGGCTCACATACCATTCAGCTCATAGCTTGATTTTATCTTTACACAACTAATGCACTGCTAACTGTAGCCTTGAAAATGTTCATTCAAGCCAATCTGAAAAGATAATCATTATTGATAATTTTCTTCTACAATGCAGATCTTCATAACCCTTCTCATGAACTGATTACATTTCAGTGATGTACCATTTTCTTTTTCTTTAAAAAAAAGAAGCAGAAAATTCCATTATAAGACCTACATATTATGTTAGAGATATACATAGATGGAAACCACCATTCAAACAAATATAAACCGCGTATTTTTAGCTATGAACATTAAGTGAATCATTATCATGGATGTGAGGACTGATAGCTGGCTATCTTCTGACTAATTCAAAGACATATTCCACAAAGCATACAAATCCAAATCTCTTTCCATTTGTGTAGAAGCTTTTCCAATTGTAAACAGTTTTTACATTTTAAAATATAATTCCAGGTCCTGCAAACTTTCATATAGGCTCTACCACTGGTAGAACACACAGAAATTACAAGAAATCTATTCCAAATCTGAGCAAAACAAACACTGGCATCATGATCCATTTAGCACCCCACCTCCTTCTTCTTTACCTTTCTGCACAAATGTGCATGCATCTGCACACACAAAGGGATGAAGGGAAATAAGATTCCGCACCCAAATCTAACAAGAAGGTATTTTTGGCTCTCACAGAAATTCTATTTCTTTCTTCTGTTGATTTGCTTCTCATATTCCATGCAGTGTCAATGAAGAGGGCAACTTGGGCAAAACCTGCTTATTTTGTTCCAAGTCAACTCCCAAAGCCTATCTCCAGAGGCCACTGTCTATCTTTTGTTTCTCTCAGATAAATTTCATCCTGTTTCCAGAAGCTCAGTTTCAATACTCACAATATTTGTTATTCCACTTTTAAATATTCAAGTATTTGTTCTGGAATCACTTCAAAGTGTCATTCAGGGAGTGCCAAAGTGCAACAGTGCATGCATTTCCTTTGCTGACTCATAGCTAACCACTATAGCTTGAAGGAGGAATAACCAACTCTTTGTAACCAATCCTTTTTGTTAACTGAAGTCAGCAAATAGTCATAAATACCCTATGCACCCTATAAAATATAAGTGAGGTCATCATAATGCAAAATACAAACAACCAAAAGCAAACAAAAAGAGAGAGGTGAAATTTATTTCCACTCCTTAGATACTAGCCACTTTTATCTGTACTCAGTGCCATAAGCTCCCTCGACATTCAGTGAAAAACAATCCATATACAAATGGCCATCACCATCATATTTCTTCAACACTCATTCTAGGAAGATATGGCACATTGAAAGGAAGTGGTTGTACATCTGTTGTTTAGGCCCTTAGCTGAGATGGATCCTACTTTTAGTTAGCACACCGTATATGAAGAATATATGAAGAGTTTATGAAGAATGTATGAAGATCCTTCTCAGTGGTGCCCAGTGAAAGGAGAAGAGACAATGAGCACAAACAGAAACACAAGAAATTCTTTCCTAATTTAAGGGAATGCTTTTTTATTGTGAGGTAGTCAAACACTGTAACAGGTTGCCAAAGACAGATTGTGAGATCTCCATTCTTGGGCATACGTAAAACCAGACTGCACATGGTCCTGGGCAACCTATTCTAGTTGACCTTGCTTGAGCAGGCACCGTGGACTAGACAATCTAGAAAGGTCCCTTCCACCATCAAGAATTCTGTGATTCTGTGATACATTGAAAAGTTTTATATAATAATGGATGCATTTGACTTTTAAATTGATTTTGTGTTATGAGCTTGATATACAGTAGAATTAAGACTATGCCAGAATGAGTTTTCTGCTAGATGTATTTCTAAAAAAGAGAAACCCCAAAAGAAATCTGTCTCAGCAAATGTAAATAGTAGTTTGATAGCTAACAATTACTGAGTAAGGCAGTACGCAAAGACAGCCAAACTCTTTCAATATCCACTTGAAGTGTTATTTTATGGTGGGTTTGAAAGTAGACTAGAAACAGTAGTTAACTCCTCTCACATTTGGAAATAAAGCTATCAAAATCTAACACAGTGGTGAAGTATAGTGATACTGCTGTCAATTTGATACAGTCTTCTTTCTTTTCCTTTTTATAAAGAAGAAGAAATAAATTATGTAAGAGACAAACTGATAAAATTACCATTTCTGACATTTTTGACATCCTTATAACATTAAGGAAGGACAAAACCTGATGAGAATGAATGGAGAACTATTTCCCTTCGTTCTGCTGACACTTTGAGTTATTCACTGTAGTTGCAAGCAGCCTCTTTTTGCACTATATCATCATATCTGAAAAGTTCTTGGATGGAACCTGACAACATTCTACCTAGCATTTTTTTCTGACTAGGCTTCCTACTTTCCTTCTTCTATTAAATGAAAGACTTGAGTCTTGGAAGGAATATTGGAATGTGTTAATTAATGATTTCACGTATAATAGTCACTGCAGTCAATCCACTCACTAATTTCAGGTATACTGAGCTTTAGCCTGTTGATTTGGACAGCATCTCAAACTCTAAAATACACTCTGTTTCAAGTGAACTTAATAATTAAAAAATCTTTTCTGTCACCATGGATTTTGTCTATAGATTATGCGTATGTATAGTTTAGCCTTTAGGAACCTCTTAGCTGTTCGCCTGCAAACATCTACTAATGAAACTAGTCTAATAATTACGAGAACACTCACAGGGCAATATTCATATTTTTCTGAGCCAAAGATTCCCACGGTCAAAGTGAAAAGGGGATAAAATCAGCACAGAATCAAGGAAATCCATGAGGAAAAAATCCAACCAACCAACTAGACAAAAAATAATATCCACTAACATAGCCGGTAAAAACAAATAAAGAAGAGGTTGAACCGGTTAAGAATAACAAATAGCCCTGTAAAAAGTGATATCAAAGCCTGTGTTGTTGCCCATATCACAGACTGATTATTCCAGGAACAACATGGGCCATTTGGGGCCAGTGGAGTTGACTGAATTTCCTGAAGTGTCTTCTTGCTATGAGTTCTGTAATTTAAACTTAAATAAAAATGAAACAGGAGGCGAGAGGCCTGAAGTCCTCCTCTGTTAGCGCCAGAAGATAAGCAAGGAATGGCAGGAAAGTAGCTTTATGGGTCTGGTCATTCCTATGTAATCATGATGTGGCTTACAGTTCCTTTTCCCCCAGCCTGCAGTGCTGCAATACATTTTAAAAAATACAAAATCTTTATTCACGATTTGTTCAGCTTTCTGTGATGAGGCTCATAACAGCCACTGTCCCTCTGGAAGTAGATGTGGCTTCTGATTGATACTAAGTCCAATACTTCCAATGATTCAAATATGAGAATTTTTCTGCTGTTAATGGGCAAATCCCTTGAGGAACACAAGTACAATCACAGTGAAAATGCCTGCTTTGTCTGTGAACCAACTGGAGATAGGAAAATCTTACCAAGCATAGCACAGGAAAATTTGCTGTTCCAAATTATTGCTTATTTATTAATTAAGATTTACATCAACAGAGACACACTTTCCATAATATTAAGATCCAGTCTTATGGTTAGATATGTATTAAAGGATGATGGACTCGAAAGAGCATTAAATGGCAGCTCCTCACTCCTTTTGCAGAAGTGGACTTGGTCATATAATCTCTGCTTTTCACATTTGGTAGTGACACATTTTATCTGCCCCTCTAAGCAAAGCTGAGCAATTCTTTCTGAATATTTTGTAACTCTAATGCATCCTTCTTTGAATTTTTTTTTCCATATACCTGAAAAAGTTAAGTATTTCATTTCAAGTGGAGTAGAACATCCCATGCAACACAAAGTGACATTTTGGGGTGTTTTGCTTTGTCAAGTAAAAATTAAATTTTTTATTCCCTTTGATCTGTGCTATTTTTATTTATAAAATTCTACTGCTTAACCAATAAAATCAATTACTCATGTTGGCCTAGTTTCATCTGCAAAGATTTTGCTGCCTCCTTCTATCAAAGAAGAGGTTCTCAAAGCACTGGAGCACTATTACTGTTTTCAAAATCTTGGATATCATCAGCTTTTAACCTTTTAGTTGGCCATACTTTAAGATTGATACTATTTTATAGCCAATTACAGTCTTATGAAGGCACAGTTTGGGAATAACCTCTTTGAAAGTAGATAGCACTGCTTCTGAATGCAGTTCCCAAAATGTCTGACAAACCCATCCACTATTTTATTGGGAAAAACAGGCACTTTGTGGCAATTGAATATTCTGGGCCTAATTCAAACACAGTTTCATTTGATACAAAATAGAGAGGTTTTAGAACATTCTAGCCCTAAAGTGAACGATGAAGTTATGCTGAAGACGTGAAAAAAGGCTTGAAATGACCTTTAATCTTTATGGGATAATGTAAATATGGTTTTAATTTAAGAATGCTATAGCTCTGTATTTTACAGATGAGACATGCAAGCCTACTTAACCTCGAGATTTTTTATATAGAAGTACACCTCTCCAGTTGATGGCTTATACCACTGCAGCCAATGTGTAATAAAACCAGTTATTTTGCCCAGCCATCAAAATTTGCTCACATAGTGCTTAATCTTATAAGAGGATACAATGTATTTTGCTACCCACCATCCACCTAAGGGTCACATGGCTGGGAGAAATCACTGCAAAAAGTCAGGTCAAAAAAGGACAGGTCCAACTGCATGGAGAGATAGAGTTGCACCGACACAAAAAGGCCATAGGTGCAGAGGGTATTTGAAGCTCCTTTCTCTAATGGACAACAGATGTGCCTTAGTAAGGACTGGATTAATCCTCAAACATCCCATACCCCCTGCTTTAAGACACAATGGGAGTTGTTGATATAAGGACAAGAGTGCCCCAAGCTGAATTTTCCAGGAATGGAAAGCGATGGGATTCTTCTGCCTGAGTGCAGAAGAGGACATTGTAACTGCTCTTGAAGTGATGAATGGAGCATGTAACCAGCTGGAGAAGGCCACCTGCATGCCATGCACTGTGAGACGTGGATGTACTTGGGGAGTAGTTAATAACTCCTTGGATTGACAGGGGCAGATTGTGCAGCCTTTCGGTAAATGGTGGTTTCAAACAGCAGATTTGCATTTACCCTCAAACCAAGACAAGAGCAACTCCAACTTAGGCGTGCGTGTTTTTGTGTGTGTGCATGGACGTCACATTTTGTAAATCCCCCTTGTTGACTCATTCCAGAAGTGAGACAGGGGTTTCTTCATTGCGCAGCTTGTGCCATGTGCCAGCAGGACAGGATGAATTGAAGACAGTGTTCCTAGTAGCCTAATAGATTCTTGCTGTTGTAGTTAACTTTCAGTACAAAGCAGGAGGAAAACAAAGGGCGAAAGAAAGGAAAATTCAGAAAGACCTACAGCTCAGGGAACCTGAAAGGGATTAACTTGGTCTCCCAGGCATGATTCGTTATGCTGATCTGAGAATAAGACAACGTGGGACTTTGGTAGCTGCTGACCTGCTAAGCCCCTTAGAAGTTTGAACTGACAAATATTGCATCTTTTCCTGAATGACTCACTCCATCTATGTTTGCTAGTGTCCACGCTGACAGCTGCCTGCCAGCTTGGCAAGGAAGTCGATGCAACTTGAGAATCTGCAAAGAAACTCTACACAACCATGCACAAAAGCCCACAGCCTTTAGGCTGACAAAACTTGCTAGGTAGCCACTCCAGTAAATAAAGAAGTCCCTGCATCCCAGTCTATAAACTAATTCCAAAATCATTAGGAGTGCTTGCATCAATTAACACTATGGTGGCTGAATATGTGTTTACTCAGACAAGGTAGTGTCAAGGACTGAAGTCTTGTGTATGCATTAACTTCCAATTAGTGGATTCAGATGTGGAAGGTATGTAATATTTCTCTTTTTTTAAAAGGGACATAAGACGATCTATCTCACTCACAAGTTATAGACAGACAATGTTTAACTGGGTTAATAATTAGCTTTCATTTTAATAACTTTATGAAAACACAGAGGATATAATTACATATCATTACATATCATTACATACATGACAAAAGCATCATAATCATAAGAAGAGTAAAGAATAAATCAATGAACAAGGAAAGAATTAAATATTGGCAATTTCACCCATTGCTACTCATCCATTTGAGTGAGATGAGCTACTATTAAGGAATACAACAGCTACTGACACTGACATATTCATTTAGGTCCTCTTTGAAGACAGAAAAATATTAACACATCATTTATAACGTGCTGTTTAATGGAATCAAAATACAAATCCCTGCATATTTGTGATTAGTCCAGCCACACTTTATTCAGAAATAAGGATGCCATCAGAGATTTTATAAGTAGATTATTTACTGTTTACTGGGTATTTACTATATATTTTCTTTTTTTTCCTCAGCTTTGCCTGGTTACAGATTCATGCATTAAGCCTGAGTTTTCTCATGGGATTTCAAAGAGGTGAAAATATATCATAAGGCAACAAAAATCATCATAGTTTCTTTTTCCCTTCAGGTTCATGCATTGAAACCAACTAAAGCCTCAGAGCAGAGAAATTTAGGTCACATTTGTGAAAAACAGTTCTGCTGCCACAGTACTAGTTACTCCTGCTTGCATAACTGATATTTTCAAGAAAGCAAAGTAGTCCATTTCTTAAACAATATTGGTTCAAGAGATTCAACAACAACAACAAAAATAAACCAGAATTTGAGCCCTAAGAGGCTGGTTGTCCCAAGAGGCTGCATTACCAGCCAGGAAAGATGTTCAGGCAAGGTGCCTGCAGCATTATTTATGGGCCCTCTTACCCTTAAGTGCAACCAAGTGACTTCTCCTGGAGGACCTGCAACTTCTCCTGGAGGAACTGAGCACCCTGGAAGGAAAAAAAGTAAACCTTGGGTGTGCATGAGCAAAAGCTTTGCAGCTATGCTCAACTTTGGGATGGACTGTAGAGTCTTAGGGAAGTTGTTGGCTCTCTGGACAACAGCTCAGGACAGTTCCAGCTCTTGGGGAAACAAAAACCCACACAAACTGAGCAAGTTCATCCGCAACACAAAGGCTATCTTCAAACTATGATCTCTACTGAGGGAGGCTTCTGTAAAATGCACCAGTGAGCAGATTTCACCCTCTGGTGTCTTCTTAGCCCCTTCTCCGTTGAAGGGGATAGGCTTTTGTTTGGCCCAGATGGAAAAAAAAAGAATAAGATGCTGCTTTGAGTGGAAGCATAGCTGAACCTGGGAGGGTCAGTCCTAAGTCATCGGAAACATCCGTTTCCAAGAGTCTTTCATGCAGCTTCCTCTGCCTGGAGAGAGTGAATTTGGCCCATTAAAAATACTGCTTGGTAGGTTAGGATAATACAGCTGCAGTACTCCAGTTTTATGTGCTGCCTATTAATAAATGATACTGCTCCAGTGGTTTTAAATCAGCAGGAGTTCACCGACTTTCTCTGTCACTAGAACATGCAGATTTATTTATTTATTAATTTGGGGGAAGGCTTGCATGATCCACCCCCACGCTCCCTCCACTCATGAAAAACTTTCAGACAATTTGCATAGTTAATTGACAAAATGTCGACTTAGATAGTGTCATCCTTGAGCACTGTTTTGTTTAATATGTTTCCAATTCCTACGATTACCTCCCTTAGGCACAAAGCTGAGTAAATAGACTGGCCTTTCACCGTACCTTGAAGGTCAACTAATTCAGGGTCTGTCAAGCCACTGGGTGATGTGGATGTTAAAGCCAAGGATCCTGCACCAGTACAGCTTTGCTTTCTGCCCGCAGACATTCTTTATGTCTCCATAAAAAGCCAACTCTCAGGAGCTAGGCATAGGGAGGTTAATCCTTATTGCTAGTGACACTGAAAAAAGCTTATGACAGATGCACAGTGGGTCCCCTTTGGAAGACTGTGCATAACTGAGAGGATGGGAAGGATGTTTTGCGCAGAACTGCCAGAAGGCTTAGAAACTGTATTAGAAAAAAGCTGGTTTTTTCACTGCATAGCTCATTTAATGAACCTCTGTGCCTCAGGGTAAGGGAATGTACAGTATTTGAGCAGATAATCTATGTGACGTAACAAATTAACCTCTGAAAAGAACCTCAATAGTTATGCAAAGCTGTATCTTGCTTTCTTTTTGAATGTCTAAGCTACACATCCCAAATAAAAACAAGTTACTGCTGTAAGATCGATGGCTCGTGCTCTGCTGTTACACTTAGCAAAAATAGCAATAGGAAGAATGAAAAATAGTGTTTCCAGCTTAGTGGGACATCATGGCATAAACAACATGAATAAATGGGAAGGGATCTCTTCAACCATCCTGCTTTCAAAAGGAAAGCTTTTATGGAGCAAATTCCTGTTTTGAACTAGACTGGTGTTACTGGTAGGGAGGGGATAAAAACACAGAGTAGCTTGATCCCATAGAATCCTAATTAGCAAGAGTCACTAAGTTTCAGGTTTATGATGCAATCTAACTAAAGAGCTCACAGAGGTGTTTCAGTGTCCCACTGGGGCTACACTAATGCCCTGAAGATTAGATGGGGCGGCATAATTCCCTAGTGACTGCCTGAGTTGATGATGGGCATTGACTCTTTCCTCAGCAGCTGCTCGCAAGGTACCTGGACAGACCCCTTCTAAGCGTGTTATCCCCTGAATCATTCCTATTTGCTCCCAAGAGCCATAGAGAGGGACCTTGACAGGTTTCAAAGGTGGGCCTGTATGAATGTCATGAAGTTCAACAAAGCCAAATGCAAGGTCCTGCACAGGGGCTGGGGCAATCCTAAGCACAAATACAGGCTGGGTAATGAGTGGATTAAGAGCAACCCTGCAGAGAAGGACTTGGGGGTGTTGGTTAATGAGAAACTCAACATGACCCAGCAATGTGCACTCGCAGCCCAGAAGCCAATCATATCCTGGGCTGCATCAAATTAAGCATGGCCAGCAGGTCAAGGGAAGTGATTCTCCCCCTCTGTCCTGCTCTCACGATACCCCACCTGGAGTACTGTGTGGAGCTTTGGGACCCACAAAATAAAAAGGACGTGGACCTGTTGGAGACAGTCCAGAGGAGGGATTGGAGTACCTTCCCTGTGAAGCTTCCTCTGCTAAGAGAGTTGGGGTTATTCAACCTGGAGAAGAAAAGGTTCCAGGGAGACCTTATAGCAACCTTGCATTAATTAAAGGGAGTCTACAGAACAGATAGAGAGGAACTTTTTACATAGACTTGTAGTGACAGGACAAGGGGCAATGGTTTCAAACTGAAAGAGGGTAGATTTATAGTAGATGTAAGGAAGAAGTTCCTCACTGTGAAGGTGGTGAAACACTGGAATAGGTTGCCCAGAGAAGCTGTGGAAGCCTTCTCCCTGGAGGAGTTCAAGACCAGGTTGGATGGGGCTTTGAGTAATCCAGTCTTGTGGAAAGTGTCACTGACCATGGCAGGGAAGATTGGAACTCAAAGATCTTTTAAGTCCCTTCCCATGCAAACCACTCTATGATTCCATGAAGAAATGTCTTCTATTTCACTGGCTGCACAGTGCTGCATGGCAGAGAACATAGGACTTTTCCTGCATTCTTCATTTACCACCTGTTAGGACTGTGTTAAGATTTCTTACATGTAGGTAAGTGGTTTCATGGAGGCAGTTTTCTAAGCAGTAAGAAAAGTTTCATACAGTTTTTTAGCTCAGGGCAGCCAAGCCAAAAATAGACAAGAAAGGAAAACAATGTTGGTACCTGAGTGAAAGTTTAGTGTGAAATACGGAGATGTTCTCACACGCTATCATTCAGAGTATCCAAAGAGAATAGTTTTATGCTTAGTGAACAGCTCTCATTCTGGTGTAACTTAGTTTAAGGTATTCTAATAATTTCCAGAAACATGAGATTCTTTAAGAATTTCTTTTGGTTTGATACATAAAAAAAAATTGATCTTGTAATGAGTTTGTTTACTTTTTGAAAGTATTTCTGTGATAATTTCCTGATGAAGGCACAGAAAAAATGGCTATTTTGCACCAGGCTAAATCAAATAATGCAAGAGAAGAAAATAAAGACAAACTGACTGCACTCTGAATCTCTCTTAACACACTAAACTGGAAATTTTGCACTTGGCTGCTGCAAAATCTCAGCTTCAGAGCAGTGTACATTTTAGAGGATCATACAGAGTACAGTGCTTATATTGAGAATTAAAATCTCCTAAAATGCAGTATGCTTTGGATTTGTGCTTCAGGGTATTATCTGATCTATGTTAATTTCAAAACTAAGGAGTAGTCTGAACAGCAGGAGGTCTAAAATATGCAACAAAAATTAAAAAAATACTTAAAATGGGGTCAGAAAGAGACATAGGTTTCAGTAATCAACAACTTAGCTTCTAGTTTTAGGCATAGACTTGTTTTTAGCACATGAGTAACCCTATAGAATTCAAGTCTTTGCAGAGCAGGTTATTATAAGTCACACAGCAGCAGTAAATAACAGCTGTGGGGGAGCTCAGGAGTGAGAGAGAAGTTGGACTTTAACCTTTTCACTCCTTCAAGAATGACTGTTCCCTGTCCTGACCTTGAACTAGTGTGATTTTATGAAGGGAGAAATTCCAGGTTTGAGGAGGAAAAGGGTGAATATCTCTGACACATTATCCTGTTAACAGCACCTGTCTGAAACTGCTGGGATACTTAGAATATCCCAGTAAGTCCCAACGGAGAAGGATTGAAGGGCAGAGGACAGGTAAGGTGGTTAGATGTGTATAACAATGCCATTTCTGATGTGGCTGTCTTTTTCAAGCATTTGTGTATTTGTTTTCTCTGATCTCTAGTCAGACCTGGAACCAGAACCCCAAATGCAAACATGCCTCTGCGCAGAGCTGGAGTCTGTGTTTGGCCAGAAGAAAATGTTGTCTCTCAGTCTCACCTCGAGTATAAACATACACTTGCAAGTGCAATTACAATGTAGAACAAATCTCATTGGAGAGAGAATTTCTTAATTTGTGCTGCAGCCTAAACGTTCACTGAGCAAACACACTAAGGTCTTTTCAGCTTTGCTGGAATCAACTTAGAGGGCAAGTAATGAATCTAATTGTTACGCTAGTTTCCATGTCAGCAAAATAACAGTTGTACCGTATAAGAGAGGAGGGGAAACTTGGTTTTTATTTGTTGAGCAGGTGCTACATTAACTATCACATGGAAGTTTCTCAAGTGCATTTGGAGCCAATTGGAAGGGAGCCGAGAGTACAGCTTCCATTTCATCCTCTGGACATCCAGCTGTGCAGCTGCATAAGCCCCCAGAAGCAGCTGAGGCAGTGAAGACAGTGACACCTTGTCACTTCTCCTTCAACTATTTCTAACGTCCCACCACACATATAAAATAAATAAAACACCCAGGAATTGCCATCTTCCAGCTACATACACCATGACCCAGCTGCCAGATATGCCTATCAGAGCACACCAGGCAGAGCGGGGGGACAGCGAGTCACCCCCTGCCTTCAGCAATTACTGCGCTCAGCACATCAGGGGATAGAAGTTAAGTCTGCACATGTGCTAAAAGGACTTTTGGGAAGGATCAGTGGGGCTGTATAGGCGAGACAATGATAAGCTGTGTTGTAAAGAAATGATTTGACATGCCAGGCAACTGCAGTCCTGCTGGAAAGCAGCGTCTGTTTAATAGCAGTGTATAGAACACTGAGCCTGCAATTAGGCTGAAGCTGTCATCAAGGCAGAGAGGGGCTTAGCACTGTTTCAGGAGCTGAGGTGGTGGTCAAGTGCTGCAAGGCACTGTAAGGCAGATTCCCAGTGTTTAAACAAAATATGACTGCAGAATAACCTGGAACCAGAGTTCCCAGAAATGTGAAAGGTTGCAAGATATGTTTTAAGCTACAGAGGAAGGAAAAGCTAATAAGTGCATGACACAGCAGCATTCACAAGCATGCTCCTTCCAGGATTTATTTGCAACAACTGAAAAAAGGCTAGGTGTATGTGTTTGGGAAATTAAGTAAACTCAGACATCAGTTTTGATGTAATAGGCATTCAGAAACTCAGTGGAAACAATTTGTGCAATACCGATAATGATAGCACTGTACACAAAGTACTGTGCAGTTGTGCAGTGCTATATTGTAAGGGATGAAAGTCAATAAATTCAATTTATTGGCAAGTATGAGGAATGCCTATACACCTACACATTAAAGTTCTAAATTGACACTGAATTATATACATCAGCGCTGTGCCAGTTACTGAGTAGGATGGGAATAGACGTAGACTGTTGATATCATGACAAGGCATGATGCAGAAATAAATTTTTTTATACTCTATAACCACTGCTTATTGAAGTAACCAATTGATGAAGCCACAAGAGAATATACCCTTATTTCGGTAGTGAATGGTGCCCAGGCTCTGTTCTGCTCTGCACAAGTGTATTCATCATACTCAGATTCAGTATTCTTGCTGAAACGAAAAAAAAGAACCACAATATCCAACACTGTAATTGTAATAGCTTACTGCAGAAAAAAAGAAGGAATCACTAAAAATTAGGAAGCTTGTTAAATTAAAAGGATCAACTAAAAGGACAAAAATGTTTACAGTTGCCATGGATATAGTTTATAAAATAAAAATGAGATGTTCAGAGGAAATGTATACCACAATCAAAAGACTAAAAATGTTAAGAAAAGTTAGCATAATTAAAAGGAAGAGTTAAAGCGTCATGATATCTTTCAAACACAGAAGTTTATGAAAGAAACAGAAAACTGAGATGAATAAAAAGGCTGGTAAATTATAAGATGGTGTCGAAGAAGATTCTGAGATAGAGTTTGCTAGTCGCATGGAAGCTGTATTTTTCCCAAAAACGCAAACCAGGTAGTAAGTCAGTCTTCACAGATCAGGTGTGACTGAAGTACAAGGGCACTATATGAAGCCACATAGTAAGAGATGATTGATTTGCATCAACATTTGCTACACCAATGTTTGCAAGGTTTCTGCTGGAGGGAAGTTTGAGGAAGTGTTTAAAATTAAAATATCAACAGCTTTAGACAAATTTATAAAAACATATACTCACAGATAATATTGTCCCAGCTGTCCTAAAACAATCTCAATTATGAAAATCCTGACTATTAACTGTGGTGCATAGCTTTGTCACTCAAGCTGGTCCTTAAGCTTAAGAAGTTTTAAGAGGTTTTTTTCAAGGCTTTGAGGGAGGCTCTAGAGGAAAAAAAAGTACAAATGAGGCGGATTTCTGCACCAGCTAAATTGGTTAATTGCAGTAAAGATAGCATTTGTAAATAGTTAAATAGTGCAGTAAGAGCAGTCAAACCAGCCTTTGTAAGAGGAAGTTGTCCTGGCCAAAGATAGGTGAAGTGACAACAAGTGCCGTTGCCAGGGCGAAGTGGGGCAGGACCTGCCCAGGGCCAGGGCTTGGGGAGAACTGGAGCTCCCCAGGGCAGGGTCCAGCAGGGCTGTGGGGAGCTGGGGTCCGGCCCTGCTGGGACATTGCTGGGGCAGGGGCTGACAGTCACAGGGCCTGACGTGGGGTGTTTGGGTGGAGGGGGGAAGCCAGTCGGGGGCAGCCAGCCAGGCCTGGCGGTGCCCTCAGGGCCCAGGCAACCTTGCTAAAGGCTTCCCTTTAACAGATTTCTTCACTGTAGGTTTAAATAAAAGTTGTCATAAGGTGAAGGTAGTAATTCGTTAAAAAAAGAAAGTAGGGATAATAAATAGTGAGGATTTTCATAGCAGATGGGTTTTGGCAGGGACAGGGATTGTACGGAGAGACTGCATTGGAAATTGTGTTCACACATGTTCATGTTGTTCATAAACTACATGGAAATGGTGAGAGCAGATGTGGAAAAGCTCGTTAATAATAATGTTATACATGATATTAAAAATAAAACTGTGCCTGTTTGTAACTGTATCTCCCCAGCTGTAATACAAAACTCCCATATGACGGGGCGACAGAATGGGAAAGGTAATTCAGTGTTCATAAATGCACAGGGACAAAAGCACACTGCTGGACACCTTGCCCAGATCCGTGCTCACCGCTGCTGCTTGGGGATGAAATCTGAAAGGTCCCTTGGAAAGCTCTTCACAACATTATGGTGAGCAGGGGTGAGAACAGTAACCAGATTCTGTTAAACCTAGGTCATGTCCAAAAACTTTCGAGATGAAAACAAAATACAGAAGTGGCATGCGTCTTCTGTTGGAGGAAAAGTTACACCCGATGAAAGTCTTCAGCTTTGCAAAGGACTGATTGAGGGGAAAACTGTCAGAGCTTCACAAAGATACAAACAGTCTAGAGAAAATTAATTCAGACTGATTACTCGCAATTTTTCATAAAATAAGAACTAGAATAAACCCAATGAAATCAGACAGCAGGTTTGAACAAGCAAAACCCCTTTACATTTCTATGTTAGAAGTTTATATAATAGAACCCATTGCCACAGTGTGTTTAGATGTCAGTAGTCTAAGTCAAGCATTGGGTGCCATTAAAAAATTTATGGAGAAATTTATCAAACTAGGAGATTCAATGTTATTTACTGCTCAGGGAGCACAAAACATGGACTGGAGGAAGACAGGAGACTGTAATGAGGTGTGGTGTGAAAAAAAAATAATATATACATATAATTTTATGCTGCTAGACTATTTCTCTGAGATTGCAATAAATACAACTGCGAGGTTATGGAATCAGTTGGAGCTTTAAAATGATTTGCAATAATGTAAATATTACTTTTCCTAAGTTGATACAGTGCTATAGACAGTGATTCTACCCATGCGTTACTGCTGAAATGAGTTTCTTTCTTCCTCAGATGCATTTCATCTCACATAAAGAGGTTCCACTCCTATGCTGGAGGCACTCCCAACATACATTTTAGTTACATTTTTAGTTATTGCTAGTATCATTTTGCATACTTGGAATTTAATAAACATGTAGCAGTGAAAACAAAAAAGCAATTCTCCTTACTGCGATATTGCACATTCCTGAATTCAGTAAGGTGAGAGGTGTCAATTCATAGCTCCTGAGGCTGCAGGTCGGTAACATTTCCCTTTTTTGTGAAAACAGACTAATTCTTGGTGATGTCGGTTCCTTGACTCAGATGTGGCCCAGCCATGGTCATTGGCATTGCTGTAGCTGTTTGCAGAAATTCATGGCCAGGTCTACAGAAAGGGGAAGGCAGGCCATCATTTAAGCATCAATCTCCACTCATACTTGTTGAAACAGTTTTGAAAGGAAAATGGGAAAATATAATCAGAATGATGTTTTTTTCCACACTAAGCAGTAGAGAACCTGTATCTTTCTGATCATGTCATCATACAAAGGAATTAAACAGGCAGACATAAAAAGCAAGGAATGAAAAGGGAAACAGTTGCTCTTTGGAAGGCAGTGTCATCTTCCTGCAAGGTACAACGCTTCGAGATAGCACACAGGGTCACGTGTGTTTGCCAAAAAGCATAGCAAGTTGCGCTCAGACAAGTACTGGCTTGTATGGTTAGACTTTACTGCTCCGGCTAGCTGTAAACCATGCTTGTCTTAATGCACCTTATTTGACACCACACTTGGCATTTTGCCACTCAAATTATTCAGAAAAGCACCTTTTAATCCAGTGCTTAGAAAGTTTGAATGAACAGCAATGAAAAAGGTTAGTTTGTCTCACATAGTGTTAATCAAGCATTCCTAAAGATCCAGTTCCAACTTTCACTATGCCGCACTCGTATTTTAATGCTTTGGAATACACTGAGGAAAATTCTCTTATTTCAAAACCCCTGCTGAATCAGGCAAAGAAATTACCTTACTGCCATCTACTCTTACAATCTGCCAAGTAGAGCTATATCTGCTATATATCATCTGTCAATGAGCTATAAAACAATAAATATAATGAAAAAAGATGCAAGCATTAGGCCTTTGATCTCATGTATACACATCAATAAAATAACTGTAAAACAAAGCAGGTGGGCAGCTGTACTTTCAATTGGAAACCTCTAAAATACAGTAATTACCTCCCCTTAACACAATAACATACTCATCCACCAAGCTGTTAGACATCCGTCACTGAGGAATGTGCAACTGGTGCCTGTGTGGCAGATTGGACCTTGCCTGCCAGTTAGAGCCTTGCTTCTAGTGGCACGCATAGTCTGTATCACAATGCCCTGAAATGACTGTTCTTCTAGAAATGTGTCAGGAGCATAGTCTTTCTGCTGTGGCCAGTAGTAACATCTTTTCAGCATCAGTGTATGAAAGTGCCTGCATTCACACTGCACACTCTAAGTGGGGCTATCAAAGCTGCAATAACTTCTGTCATCATCTTGGCTCTGTTTTGTGTTCTTCCTCACAGCTTTAAAGCAGATCCACATAGTATTTGGTGTCTTATCAATAAGGAATTCATGCTTACATTCCTCACACTGAGGTAGCCAGTGAGGCTTACCTTGATATCTGTTCCTGCACTGGTCAAATACCTAATTTTCCCATTTCTCTTCACAGCACAAGTCCAGGAGTGTCTTGTGATGAAAAAGCAGCTGGCAAACAACCCTTCAGCTTTTCATATTCATCTCACAGAAAGTGATAATCACTGAACCCTTCTCCCAGTTCAGACCCTGAGACAGGATGTGAACAAGCCTTAAGATGAACCCTTCAACTTACAAGAAAGAGCATTCCCCAAACTCTCACTACCCCAGAATAATGGAAAAGAGAGTGAGTCATTGTTTTTCCCCAGCCTAATTCATATTCCATGGTACCTAAGCACTAAACAACTGGCCCAGCAAGGGGTTTGAGTGTGCCTCATTCTTGATATATTGGCCCCAGTATACATTATAGTCACTGGAAAGAGAAGCGGGTACCCCATGAACTGGCTGAGATGGACTAAAACCCCTTGCTGGAAGAGAGTAAGTACACATATGGTCACTGAAGATCACCCTAGAGCTAAAAGGCAGGCTAACTTCTCAGGCTTTGTAGGTCAAACTTACTTCAGTCTATACATACTCCTGAGGAAAAAGTAAGTTTTATTTATGCTGTAAATAGTGCTTCAAGTAATTCCTAAAAACTTAGCCATATGCCTGTTGCCATAATGGGACCCATTTCCTCACTCATGTACTCCAGTATCCCCTCCACATAGGAGATGAGCGATCAGCATTTAGACTCATTACAGAACAAGCTGTCGTACATTAAAATTCATACACGTTTCAGTCCATGATGGTGAAGAGCTGCACAACCCAGTCACCTGAGGAAACTGCAATCACAGGGCAGAGGCTCACTGAAGATTTCGACTGATGAAATCTGGAGGATGCGTTCATCCTCCTTTCAAAAGCATCAGGGGATAACATGATCAAAGGAAGAATGCTCCTTAAGCTGTTTATCTTCACGAAGAATGACCTAATGACGTTTAATGGAATGATTAGGCATAGCTATGGTTTAACGCATATTTAAAAGATTATTTCTATGATTAACTGGTTGTCAGAAAGCAAGTATCTAATGACAATGGAAAAGGAATTTCATCAGTGCCTTCCAAAAGATTATTTGCACTCATGGTCTTGATATGCAGTTCTTTAATTGGGTCATCTCTTACTAGTGTCTCAGAATTGTGGGTTACTTAAAAAACAGATTTTAAAACTTACATTGAAAGGCATCTCTTCTCAGGTAGGCTAACAGCATCAGCAGTCAGAATATCTGAATCTACATAAGTGAGGTGCAAATATTTCTCACATCAATTTATATATGTCTTTTGGAGACTGTTGTGGATTAGGGTTGGGCGGGCCACTAAACACAGGCAGATGCTTTCTAATCCCCTCTCCCCCCCCAAAAGGGAAGGAAAAGGGAATGAGGCAGAGAGGCTTACAGGTTAGGAAAGAAAAACTAGAACAACTTTAAAGAAACAATAATGGAACTAATAGTGAAATGATAAAAATAAAGAACTCTGTGCAACTACATATAAGCCCGCTATCAAACCCAACTCCCTCCCTCGATATCAATCCCCAGAGCAGGAGGCACTGGGGAAGTCCCAGGCTCAGCGACGGCAGGAGCTGGATACAGGGAGCTGGATTCGGGAACTCAGGATCTGGATCAAAAGCAGGAGGTCAGATAGAGTCCTCCCTGGACACTAGTCGTTGCAGAAAAGAGGAAAAGGAAAAAATCTCTCATGATCACTCAGTTTTATACTGAATATGACGTATGAAATGGAATACTCTTGTTAGTCACCTGTCCCATTTATTAGCCCCCGGAGGTGCAACCTTTTACTTCCTTGTGACCCCTCTTACTAGCCGGCACCCCCAGCGTGGCACACAAGAGCCAGCAGTGGCCTTGGACATTACAGGAATAAGTATCAGCAAGAGCCTTTCTGCATCCCAGTCCCAGGCAGTAACTGTAAATATCAGGTGTTATCGCTGCCAGTAGCGCACACTGTCTGCAAAAACATGCTGCTGACTTCAGAAAGTGCAGCCTTTTAGAAGAGACTAAACTGGAAAGTAAAAATCACTAAACAGAATTGGGGTTTTTAGCTAAAACCAGGACAGGAGACAGAGGAGAGAAGGGAAGGATATACTAGGATATACTTCAACTCTACTTCTGCTGAAGTTAAACACAGATATACGGAGCTTTCAGATTTTAGGTCATGTCTTCAATGCTTGATTCCAGACCACTGAAATTACAAGCTGCTAGAGCTTTGCTTATTAAAGGTCAAAGGATCCAAAGGACTGACTGACATGTTTTGGGTATGACTCGTGACTTGGTACACAACGTACGATGAAGGCTTCAAACACAGGTAGAGGCCGAAATTAAGTCACTGCTACAGCAGGACATGTAAATGAATCTGATAAGCAAGAACATGTAAATAAGTCTGATTAACCAGGCACTGTACTTCTAAAGCTTTCTCCTTTTTTTCCCCTCTTCTATCTGAAGTACTGAAGTATCTTTGATCAAATGGAAGAACACTGAAGGAGTCAGCTTCTATCTCAGATTAAACCCACAGGCTTCGTCATCATTCAGAATTTACATAAGTGATCAGACCCATTGTATAGGGGAAACCTAGCTGTGTAGCTCCAATGGAGCGACTTTCAGAAAATAGAGAATTTAAAAGGTGTATGTCCATGGCTCTTTTAATAGTTCTTAAGCATTACTTCACTGGAGATGTTGAATACTCTGACATACTGAAGGGAAAGCAGGAGAATTGTGCCCTGCCTTGCAAAACATCTCTATCCCTCTATGCAGGTTTTCCCACAAGATGGAAAACTAGCACAGAATTTGGTTTATGTTTTCCTATTTTCACAGGGGAACTCAAATAAATGAGCTCATAATGAACAATCTGCCAGCAAGCACTGCAAACATATTATTTGCACAGAACCACACACCAGAATACCTGCATAATCAAAAGTACACCTGCAGCTTTAATTATATGAGAATTATGTCAACAAAGAGCAAGAGAAGCACCACGTTTCCCCTTTTCATTTTATACCTCATGTTTCATTTCAATCTTACAGAGGCTTGCAGATTCGTAAGTTAAATCTAAGATTAGTTATAGAGATTGGACTGATTCTAAACTCTAGGCTGACTGAGGAAGCCAAAAAATAATACTTTAAAATGGCTTCCCATACTAGAAGAGAAATGTCTACAAAATCGTCCCTGAATTTGACTTCCATCTGATTTTTGGCTGACCCTTTTTTTAGGTGCTTAGCCCAAATATTGTGTTGTCAAAAGTGATGCCCACTGTTGCCTCAAAGGCTAAAGGTGTTTCAAAAGTCAATTTGCTGTACAGTTAAGCCAAAATAATAGAAACAGAGTGACTTTCTCTCAGCACCATTACAGAACTTCTTTAAAACTGAAAAGAGTTTTATCACTGAAACTGTATTTTCTCCTTGGTTTTAGTTTCTATAGTCCTAATCCAGCCTTTGTGCCATATTGATGTTTATATATATCTGATAGGAGCTTATGCAACTGCTTCCTTAGAGAACAAATCTTCAGTAGTAATTAAAGTCTAATAACATGTCACGGATACAGAGATATTAACATCTTCAGCACTCAGAGGAAGGTATAACAACTATTGCAATTTTTTATGTATGTAGCACATCTGCGTTATCAGTCATAAAAGGTAAAGAATTTTCTCCTTTCACTTTGTCTTCTTAGCAATTAACGTTGTAAGGTAAGCTTCCTGAGGAAATATTTGGTTTTTTCCTGTGAAAGTTTGTAAGAATTTAAAAAATAAATTCTGAATCAGAACCCTGAAGTCAAACCAAACTTCAGAAATTGGCATTTCTAAAAATATCAAAAGAAATGCTTGTAAAAGGCTAACTTTCTAGCTTTAATAGTCTTCATGGACTGAGAAATTTGAGCCATGGTTTTTGATAATGCCAACTTTTAGGCAAATAGTTTTTTAGGCAAATAGTTTGAGAAGAAAGTCTAGATAGATATCTAGAAAAACATGTCAACAAGTTTCAGCAGAAGGGAAGAACTGAAGGGACAAACCATCTCATTTGTGCTTGCCTTTAGTGGCATTCAAACCAGCAATAGCCCAGGGGTTGAGTGAATGCAGACCACGAGCCAGTACTCGATTTTTCACAGTGTCCTCACTGTCTGTGAAGAGGTGACAGTGGTACGGAGCTGCAGTGACTGTGTACAATGAGGCTGGTGAGCCACACACTGAGTCGCTATATGAGAACACCCTTACACACTGAGCTGTGTTACTGAGAGAAGAAAGGAACACTCCAGTTGTTTTAGTTCCCTGTTAAATCCACATTTTCCTTGCCTGTAATGTGGACTTCAGTTGCCCCTACTCAATCTTGCAATGTTTCAATTTCCTCTACCAATAGTCAGTTTTGCAGAATACAATATGAAGATGATTTGAAGTGACAACTAACAGTTTAAAAACTCATACCAAGGATGATTTTGAAATTTTCTGAAATATAGATGAAAATATTTTTACAAGGTTTTCCCTAGACTCCTATGAATATTGATGTTTTCAGGCTATGACACTCCCATTGAAAAGTCTATTCTTTCACTTTTTTCCTCTGCAAGGATAGCACGTAAAAGTCAAAGAACAAATGGTTGAAGGCCTATGTCCACCAGAACTAAAGCAGATCACTGATAAAATTTTCTTTTTTACTCATTTTTAATGAAAATCTTTGGAAGGCTGGATAAATTGTCTTTTTCCTTTCTTTCTTTCTTTCTTTCTTTCTTTCTTTCTTTCTTTCTTTCTTTCTTTCTTTCTTTCTTTCTTTCTTTCTTTCTTTCTTTCTTTCTTTCTTTCTTTCTTTCTTTCTTTCTTTCTTTCTTTCTTTCTTTCTTTCTTTCTTTCTTTCTTTCTTTCTTTCTTTCTTTCTTTCTTTCTTTCTTTCTTTCTTTCTTTCTTTCTGTCTTTCCGTCTTTCTGTCTTTCTTTCCTTCTTTCTTTCTTTCTCTTTCTCTCTTTTTCTCTTTCTTTCTTTCTCTCTCTTTCTTTCTTTCTTTCTCTTTCTCTCTCTCTTTCTCTCTCTTTCTCTTTCTCTTTCTCTTTCTCTTTCTCTTTCTCTTTCTCTTTCTCTTTCTCTTTCTCTTTCTCTTTCTCTTTCTCTTTCTCTTCTTTCTCTTTCTCTTTTTCTCTTTCTCTCTTTCTTTCTTTCTTTTCTTTCTTTTCTTTCTTTTCTTTTTTCTTTCTTTCTTTTCCTTCCTTCCTTCCTTCCTTCTTTTGTTCCTTCCTTCCTTCCTTCCTTCCTTCCTTCCTTCCTTCCTCTCTTTCTTTCTCTCTCTGTCTCCCCTCATACCCCCTATTCTTTTTCTCCGTCTTTCTCTCCACAAGGCAGCTCTAAAAATTGACATACTGCCACCCTTGCCTTTCTTATGGCTCCATCCTTGTGGACAGACTTACTAACTGACCACAGAATTTTTCAGGTTCACTTGTATCATGACGGGACTAGAATGAGAGTTTTGGGAGCTGAAGGTAATTTTAATCTTCTAATACCAACCACTTATTCAAGTGGGAGAGTCGGTGCTTGATACTGTCTGTGCTCATTCTTTCACTTTCAGAGATTCTTCTAGTTTATAGATTTTTGCTTTACATGAAACTCAGGTTCAAAAGCTGTCAACAAAGAAGGTCTTCTGACACTTTTTTCTATGTCCTTCTTCCTTCTTCAACCATGTCGTACTTATTTGGGTGAAATTTCTGTTGTTTTCAGCAAGGAAGCAAGAGACTAGGACCAAGCCTTTCGCTGAAATGGTGGCTTCCCTTATGAATGTTAATTATTGCATGTCTAAGGCTATTCTTTTCAACTAGAGTTCCTGACAAACTTGTGGTGGCATTTTAAAGTTGAATGGCTGAGCTGTTCACTCTCTGAGCTGCCCACCCCACCCACGGCAGAGGACATTGCTCGCCTCGGGACAACATCATCTAAGCTGCTCACAACTCAGCTCCTGTTTTCAGCTGGTCACATAAGGTAAACTAGCTCTGACTTCAGTTTATCTTAGTGTGTTGCACAAATCATTGTGGCAATTCAAACACTCCTTTACAGAAGATCTCAAAGTTGTGGGCAACACTATGCAGAAGGCAGACGGGGCAGATGACGGCTAGAGGCTGCCTTCAGACATCCGATTTTAATTTACTGCAGTGACATGGGCAAAGTTCTTATTCCCATGTACTTGGATTTGGAAGTAGGTTGGATCTCCAAAAAAAATTAAGTGGTTCAGGAGCATAACTGCTCTAAAAAATTAATCAGACTAGTAAACCTAAGTCACTTTGGGACAGCTAAGAATTTCACTGATCTCGGTTAGAGCACTTTTAATATCCTCCTCTGTTTTCCTCCTAGCATAAGGATGCTCTGGTTTCTTTATGCTTCATTTATTATGAAAAAACATCCAATATTTCATGTCGGCAAGATAGTGCTTGTATCTAGTGGGAAGCAGCATGATGAAATCACTATTAAGACAATGTTTTCATCCTTTCTAAAGGGGAAAGGCAGGATATCCCAATTAAGTGACACTCATTTATTCAGACTCTTCCCATGATGAAAACCATCAGCTGACTTTCACAAACCCAGCCCTCACATAACCTCAGCAAAATCAGTGATAGTATTATCAGGGCTGAATTTGTTTCTGTGTATTTTAATGCAAATACGTTTACAGAGTATGCACACACTGCATGACCACACATCTACATTTTTAGTCTGAGGCAAATGAGGTTAGTATGTTAAAAAAAAATGAGAAGACAACAAAGAAGCTGCATAAAAACACATCCTGCATTGACAGAAAGTCCTGAAATCCAATGCACTCTCAGCTAGGAAAAATGGAAGGCAACTCACATAAAGGGATCACTTAATGAATGGATTTCTCCCACCTCTGAACAAAGAGCTCTTAGAGCAAGACAAAAAAATTCTCAAAATGCAAACAACAGCAAAGCAATAAGGAATAATTTTCTTTTCCACTAGTGTGCATTAGTTCTAAACTCAAAGTCTTGCTGTGTTCCACAGCAATGCAGAAGTCTTCTAAATATGCCAGCAACTGTCTTTTGATCTTGGGGCAGAGCGAAAAAGACAAACCTTAGCATTAATGCTTGAACTCTCCCCTCTATCTTTCCACTGCTTGCCTTGTTTCAAGTGTGTGGTCCATGACACAAATTCACTTCATTGTTAGATCAAAGAAGGCATTTTAGCTTACACCCCACAGGCATGTTTTTCACAGACAAATTATTCCCAGTTTCCACTTCTATATTTCATATGTGTTAAGAATACAGCATGAAAGCTAAAAATAGTTCCGTGTGTGTGCTGTATAAATAAAAATAATGAGGGCTTCCTTCATGTAGTCCTTTCCAAATCTCAAATTTTAAACAGCAGAGATAAATGGCCTGGCCTTCTCATGAAGTTTACCAGCCTTGATGAGACTGAAGAGAAATTAATTCTGATTAAATGTCTGTAAGGGATCCTTGTTAAAGGGAATCCAGTGACATTCCACTCATTTCCTACTAAACTGTATCTGACCTCTTTCTACCCCTTTGCAATCTGCAAAATAGGCAACCTTCAAAAAAACCAGTTTCCCTAAGTTAAAGAAATTTGTCAAACAGTCTGATGCACTGAAGAAATTTTAATGTCAGGTCCTCTAATGCTCTCACAAGGAGAATGAGCATGTATAGTGGAATTCCTCACCTTATAGAATCATAGAATGATTTGAGCTGGAAGGAACCTTAAAGATCATCTAGTTCCAACTCCCCTTTTCCAATCAGTGGGTATTTCATGATCTCTCAAATATGACAAAAAGCTGCCTAGCAATTTATTTGCCAGTTCCCTCAGGACCCGTGGATGGATCTCATCAGATCTCATGGACTTGTACACCTTCAGGTTCTTTAAATGGTCTCCAACTTGATCATCACTTATAGTGGGTGGATTTTCCTTCTCTCAGCTCCTGCCTTCGGCTTCTACAACTTGTACAGTTGTACAATTGTACAGTTGCACAGTTCTACAACTTGTACAGTTGTAGAAGCTTTCGGCTTCTACACCTTGCATAGGAAGCAGGAGAGATGTCCTCCTGTTCAAATACAAGACTTTTAATTCAGTTGTCACTGTGACCTTTGGAGGAGAATCTTGAAGCTGCATTGATCTGAAAAGGGAACATAACCCTCATGATTGAAGGTCCTGGAGAATAAATCTTATGAAGAGCAATTGAACGAGCTGGGGCTGTTTAGCGTGAAGAAGAGGAGGCTGAGGGGAGACCTCATCACTCTCCACAACTACCTGAAAGGACACTATAGAGAGGTTGGTGCTGGTTTCTCCTCACATGTAATTAGTGATAGAACAAGAGGGAATGACTTCAAACTGCAACAGGGTAGATTTAGACTGGCCATTAGGAAAAAAATTTTCACAGAAAAAGTAGTCAGACATTGGAATAGGCTGCCCAGGGAGGTGGTTGAGTCACCATCCCTGGATGTGTTTGAAGGTCGTTTAGAAGTGGTGTTGGGGGATATGGCTTAGGGATGAGCTTTGTAGAGCAGAGTTAGTGGTTGCACTAGATGATCCCAGAGGTCTTTTCCAACCTGAATGATTCTATCATTCCCAAAATCTTAAACATTTTGAGTCACATTAATGTTATCTGGAGGAGCTTTTCAGGGCTGCCATCTGAACCTGAGTCACCTTTGGCTCCATTCACAGCCAATGCAGAGAACATAGTATTTCCAGTTTTGAACTGGTCTCATGCTAACAGAGAGCTGTCAATTAAATCATGCAGATCATGACCTAAATACTATCTTTCTTTACACAGCTATAAAAATAACAAAAGGCAGTGACTTGGAATGTAGACATCTACCTGTAAATGTCCAAACATAATTTTTTCAGCCCAAATAATTTTTTGGATTTTTAACTCTTTTTTAAGAGAGGCAGTAGTAGACTTCTTACTTGTGCTCTTTATCATCAAAGTGCAAATGCCAGTAATGAACAGAAACATGCCAGCTCTTAGGTGAAAAGGGGGTAAGGGGATTTTGCAATTCCATTTCCAAGGCTTGTTCAGGAGGACTCTGTGGCGTTCAGTTTACCGCACTACCAATGCCACTATTTCTTATAGACAACTGACAATATAATAAACAACATCATCCTTAGAGAGGTGATAATTTTCAGTCATTAGCAATCTGTTAGGGATTTATGGTACACTGCTTTGTTACATCATTTTTCAAATCACTCCCAGGCAAGGATACAGCCAGGAGGGCTGGATAGACGGCTACTCAAAAACCTACAAAGACAATGCAGGGTCACATTAGCAAAGTCATAACATTTCCTTCTTTTGCATCTTCCATGTAATTTATTCAAGGAAACATTGACCACAAAACAGACAGGGTGTGCTCAGTCCCTTCTTAGCTTTGAGAGTTTTGCTTTATATTACACATGACACAGTTTGCATCCAACTCTCGGCACAAAGTCTGTTCTTTCAGAATTCCTTCTTGTGAACAGATTTTACAGAGTGAATTTGGACCACCAAAGTCAATAGGAATATTGCAGGAGTAGGACTATAAAATCATTGTAAAGACAGTAAGCAAACTCCCCCATTGTATGCCAGCTTACTTGTTGTGCTTCGCCCATCAGTCAAGAGGGATTTATACATGGCTGATGAAGAGCAGTCTTAGCTAGCAAATTTGGCATAATATGAATAAGCATCTGTTTATAGCTAGAAAGAAAAGCCAGAGTGTTTCCTAGTAGCACACCCTTTAAAAACATTCCTATTTTATTTTAAAGGAGACAGAATCATAAATTTCTTCTTTATAGCTAAAATTCTACTTGTAGCTTCTATTAGTTGGTACAACTTAAGCCTTACACTTATAAGATCTCTTGAATATTTGCTAAAATACTGCTTTATACTTGTAGGATCCCAACACGATCTAGCTCTCAAATCTCACCTGCAGCAAGGCAGATGAAGTGACAATTACCTCCATGATTTCACTTCTGTTTATATCTACCTTCCACAAAACTATTATGTAAAAGAAAATGTACTACAAAAGCCCACACACAAGTTCATTGGCAGGAATATCTGCAAGTCCTTCCTCTGATTGGAGCAACATAATACTTTCCACACAGTTGTCGTTGTACAGTGCAGCTTTATCTACTCAGAACAGATGAGAAAGTGAGGCACTGCAAAGTGAAGCGAAGTGATCTGCCTAAGATCAGACAGAAAGCATGCAACAAAGCTGGGACCTGATCTGTTGATTCCTGAGTGCCAACTTAGCACCCATCTTCAGGTCTAGCTCTGATTTCTTACAGTGCTGCCAGTACAACATTTAAGGCTTGATCCTTTGATCCCTACTGGATGAAAAGCAATACATAACATTATTCCTATTTTTAAAACACAAGACCAGAAGGGGAAACCCTGTGCAAGAGGTAAATATTACAGAGGTCATCATACCTCTTCATCACTGTAGAGATGATGAGTCTGGGACTTCTGACAATGGAGGGAAAAAAAATACCAAGGGAAGGACAGTAATTTGGAGTCCAGTGATATCTATTCCTGATGCACATCTATCTTGCTTGTGTTGCTCTGCTTACTGACATATAAACAGTCTTCATCTGCTAATGGTTAGCTCTGTCTAGACATAGTGTGCTCTTCATTAGCTAACTGTTCACACCTCTCCCAATAGGCTGTAAGATGGCAAGAGAAAGAGGCAGAATGTGTATCTGTGCAGCACAACTGACTCAGTAAACGAACAGCAGGCTTTTTACGCTGCACCATTAACCTACCACTTAACTAAGCATGTTGGGCAGCCTCCATCAGAATCTCTAGAAGTCTTACACAAGTCACTCCCTTCATGTATGTGGAATTTGTTGGGCTTGTCCATCTTAGGAGTCCTCTCTGGCGCAGAACTTTTCTGCTTTTAGGAATAAAGGAAAAGAGGAACAAAATTGTGACGACACTGTAGGACCTAATAGCTCAAGCTAAGTGTGGTATGAAAGTGTTCTTATAGTTTTGTAATTATCAAAATGCTGGATTATAGAATCATAGAATCATAGAGTCATAGAGTCATAGAATCATAGAATGGTTTGGGTTGGAAGGGACCTTAAACATCTCCTAGCTCCAACCCCCCCGCCATGGGCAGGGACAACTCCCACCAGATCAGGTTGCTCAAAGCACCATCCAACTTGGCATATATCAAAATCCAATATTACTGTGCTTTTTCCTAGAAACTGAAGAAATATTGTATAAGTCTAGCTCCTCTGCAGCATTACAGATTCAGGAACGCAATCTGCAAAATTATTCCTCTTTATACAACTTGCATGGATTATGACTGGAGCTAGTCAGAAATGTCTCAGTGGAACAATTAATTTTGTTAGAACAAAAATATTTCGTGGGAATGTACCTGAGTGAAACAAGGAACTTGAATTTAAATTTCCTAGAGCCTAAAAGGTACTGCTTACCCTGGATAATGGTTTTCTTACAGTTACCTGATAGTAGTAAAAATTTCTCTTTATATAATAAACGTAAGCATTTTGTTTATATAATTAAGGGCAAGGAGAGCTCATTATCCATCAGTCACAAGATTGATGACCATGACTTTTAGCCTCTTTAACAGCTGAGTTTAACTAGTCAGTGTGGAGGGGACAAGTCCTGGTTTCCATCTCACGGCTGGCCGTGCCATCTTTCTGTCCTTCTCACAGAAGCAGTAAGTGCAATATATGCTGGCTGCCCAGCCTCCTTCATTTGCAGCTACATACACCCACAAATATCCAACAATTTCCATTTACATTAGCCACCTTGGGAAGTAACATCAAGCCCAGGAGTGAGACAACACCCATCCTGCTGCCTCTGCTACATAGGTCTGGAGCAACATGGGGTGAGCAGTGGAAAGCAGCAGTTCATTGTTAAAAACTCAGCCATAGGGGCTGGTGTACAAAAGTAAAATATAATTTTTGTCAGTTGTATCAAGTTTTGATAGGTGCAGGCTGCCTTGAAAGGAAAACAACAGCAGCAACTATGACTGGAAAAATACACTAGTGAAACAGAATAAGTCTCTTCACCCACCATGAAAAGCCACAGAAAATTAGGACCAGACACCATTTGGCTGGCTCACACAGCCACTGTCACAGCAACTGGATAATTTCTGGCATTTCTACAGCAATGTGATTGACTAGTCAGTGCAATCTTACAGCATGCCTCACACCATATTTTCATCAGAAATTCCTCAGAAATTTCTGTTTCAACATCCATGCTTTTCATGAGACTGCCATTCTACAGTGCACGCTTAACTGATCCTGTCAGGTCTGAAAGCCACATCAAAGCTCTGTGAATGCTTGTGTCTTCATTGCTTCTGCATTCACTATGTGTGTCTTGAAACACATTCACCCCCAAAAATGCAGCAAATGCATGTTTGGGTTGGTTCGTTTTGGTTTTTTTTAACGAAAAATAAATACTTTATGAGCTTTAGGCCTTGTGTAGAATGAACTATATATGCCATAGCTATCTTGCCTCTAGCCTGTTTTGGCATCTGCCTTGCCCTTTTGCATATGTATGGCTGTTGCACCTTCTGCTTCCTGAGATTAACATACAATATTTATGTACATATGTGTATACACAACATACTGCATACGCGTTTTATTCACACAATGCGCATTTTGTGTGCATGTGGTTTAGGTAGATATGGGGAAACGTGCATTGTCCCTGATCAGGAAAAAATCACATAGCAAGGTTATTTATCTGCTTTAAGATACCTATGATTAAGTCAACTGACTCATTGTCTGGGAACCAATAAACTTAAATTGTATATTATTTTCAGTTCTCTGATGTGAGAGTGAATTTTGTTGGCTTAAATATTTTAAAGGTTATGCTCATTTTGTCATCATTTGCATTTTGTTTGCTCTTTCTTTTAAGATGCTTTCTCCTAAAACTAAAGAGGAAAAGCTATTATTTTAAAAAGTGCAAAGCAGTGAGGCTTAAATAATACATCAGCATTTAAAGAAAATAAAACTATCTGACTTAAGCAGAACTATCTGTATTCGATATAATGAGAAACTGCTTTTTGGCATTCACAAAAAGGTATATGAGCAAGCAGGTATTTTATTATATAGAAGGTAACTCTATTATATGTAATCTTACAGAGTCAACATAAAATCTTTTTATAGATTCTGCTTTGCTCCAGCCAAGCTGTGCACAAAGGAAATTCTTCCTATGAAACTTTATTGAAGAGACTGTGGTCACAGTTCCTCACAGTATATAGTTTGCTACTGCCCTGAAAGACTTGGTAATAGAAAGAATCATTAAAATAGTTAGATGTAATAGAAGACGCCTGGAATACTGTTCAACCTGCAGAGTTGAAACTGACTTCAAGAAACCCTATAATCAAGGAAGATGGGACTATCCAAAAAGTCACAAGGCTATTTTTTTTTTTTGCTAGCTGCTACAATCATTCCTCTCTGGCTACTGGCTGGAGGAGGATAGACTTCGTTTAAACACCGCTCTCCTACCAGAAAAAAAGTAACACATTTCAAATACAGATCCTCTCCCTATGGTAATCTCTTGAATAGGGCAGGAATCTTACCCAATAAGAACCTTCTCCTTCATTATTTGACTTGTAAATCAACACCTGAAATTTGAAGCCAGCTACTCAAATGTGTAATCACAACTCCATACGCTCATGTCTTGATTCAGTTTAACTCTGATAAAGAGCAGCCTCTATCCTTCCTTGCACTAATTCTGATTTCAGAGGAGAAGCCAAATACCAGGATAAACACAAATTATGGTTTATTCATCCAAATCCCCATTTTAACAGCTGGGTAACTAGGTGAATTTCATTTTTAATAAATTTTTAAAAGATAAGCACAAAATTAATGTCATTTGTACAGCTGGACTAAAACTCGCTAATTCACTAGTTCAAGTGCCTGAAGTGAAACAACAAATAGTGAACTTCAGATTGATGGCTGACAGCCTGTAGCTTACAGTGAAATCAAACTTGATCCTTGCTCTTATAAGGAAATATTTCCCAGAAATGTCTGCATCATCCCTGGAGGTTCCAAGAATTACACATCATTCTCCTGAGATACAGTCAGCACACCTAGAATCATAGAATGTGTTGAGTTGGAAGGGACCTTTAAAGGTCATCTAGTCCAAGCCTGTGCAGTGAGCAGGGACATCTGTAACTAGATAAGGTTGCTCAGAGCCCTATTCAACCTGACCTTGAATGTTCCCAGGGATGGGGCTTCTACCACCTCTCTGGGCAACCTCTTCCAGTGTTTCACTACACTCATCGTAAGAAATTTCTTTCTTGTAATTAGTCTAAACCTACCCTCTTTTAGTTTAAAACCATTACACCTTGTCCTATTCCTCTCCCATTTTTTCCTTATGGTTTACATTTTAAAGCTGAGAAAACTGGTTCATGAAAGGGTGATTTAACACCCAAACAGCTCATCCTGTGATTTAAAGACTCAGTAAGAATCACCGACTATTGCAGAAGGGCATTTCTGCACTGGCCATTTCTACCTTTTTTCAGCCATAAAAGTCTGTATAAAAAGCCTTAGACTTCACTGAATATTTCTCCTCATACAGTAAATTCTTCTTGCTCTATTTACCGTTCTATGACAAATTAATACTACAAATCCTTTATAATTAGGATTTGGTTTTAGGCCTAATTGCAAAAGAATGTATTTACTTTGAGAGATTACAATATGCATCCCATGTTTTGCCAATAATAATAGGGGAATTTAGCCTCTGTTCTGACAACTGATCAAACAGCATCCTACAGTTCGGTTATACACTGGAGTTTTTTAGCAGTTTGAATGACTGCACTATAGAAGCTGGTTCACTTAAATCACTGTAAATCACTCAAATACACCTATATTATTGACTGAAACAAAAGTGATCTGATCAGCTTAATAGATGTTTATAAAATGACATAAAATTAAATCAGTATGCAAACAGTCTGTGAACTAGTCTTAAATAGGAGAAGACAAAAGGATATGTTAAACCCTTTCCCTGGAAAGGTATCAATTTTATCTGAACTAAAGCTCAGTTTCCCATTCTGTGTATACAATTTGTATATTTCAAACTTCACATTCAGAAAATTATGTACTCAGTTTGCCAAGTACAGAACTTGCAATCATCACATTTTTTGAATGTGCTTTCTGTTTATCAATGGTCTTTAAAAACAATCCCAGGCCTCAGCACCTTCCTACTGAAGCCATTGACAGATTTGCTCTGATTTCAGTAAGCTGCCCATGTTCTTCTTTTTACTGCTGTATATACAGTTTTTAGAACTGCTGAATTATAAAATGTATGGTATGGAAAATTATATTTATGTTCAATAAATTAGTTCCATACTACTCTAAGTTGCCTTTATGCATTGTCATTTTTATTGCATCTACCACTTTTTATAGCACTGCACTAACCATTTTGCTATGTGAGACCAAGTCCTGGGAAATTCTTGACTCACGAGTAAGACAAAACTTGTACCAGAACTCAAAGTAAATATGGCACACAACCTAGACATCCCAAAAGTTTGTTAGCTAAGAAATTACAAGGTTCTTTCCAGTAGTTCTTGTTAACAAGACTTCTTTACATTGACGGGCAATTCCAAGCAGCAAACATATTTGTGGGAGCTTGTCTGTTCGCATTTCAAATCATGCAAATAATTGGCTCCATGGGGTGCTCATTCTAGAGAAAATTTTCATGACCTGAAAGAGGGAACTGATAGACTTAAACTGTGAGGTGAAACAGTGAGAAGGAATGAGAAAGCAAGTCCCATAGAAAACTGGAGAAATATTAGGCTTGCATGTTTTGCAGTATGCGCTATTGAAATTGCATCAAACTGAATACAACATTCAAAGGTTTGGTTTTTTCTCATGACTTCTGCAACACATGACGCTCCCTTAGGCAGAAATCTTTGTAGAGCTGCCATACTGCAAACTTCCCCAACTTACTGCTGTCTAACTGAGGTGATTTCACAACAAGTGTGCCGGGACATGCTCACTTGCTGCTTTGTGCTGCTGGAATGATGCAAAGCAGTCGAATGAGCTGAATGTAGCAGAATTTGTGCTGCTAATCTGAATCAACGACCAATCCATCCATGACTTAATCCATGTTAGCTATTTTTTAACCAAGGTTTGCTTGGATTAAGAATGTACTGGTTTGGGATTCAGTTATGTCTTGAGAACTCTGTTCCCCATGAAGAAAGCTTCCATCTTTTCCTGAGTTTCTAGTAGTCAGTGCATGATCACTCCAGTGACTTCTACTCCAGCGTTACACCAGGCTCTGTGCAAACACAGAGGAGTTCGGATGGAATTCTGCCACTCTCAAAGATTAAAATCTTTTGTTCTGTGTTCATTATTGATAGCAAGCAAAGGACAGGGAGTTGCAGGAGAGGAAGGGGAGGGGAAAATCTGATCTTCTCAGCTCAGCCTAGATAATTTCTTCTTTAAAAGAGTAAAGCTCTCAGATTTCTGTGTTTGAAAAGAGATATGAGGAGAACAAAATGCCTCAGTGTACCCCTAGGTATTGCAGAGACCATGTGCTGGAAGGGGCTTGCACCCTGCCCTCTGAGGCCACCTCCTCTTTCAAGAAGAGGTGAGCAGATATCACCTGAGTGTTGCTCAACTGGTGTGTAATAGCATCAGCATTCATGCTTTCCATTTTTTTCTTCAAAAGTAAACTTGGACAGGAGTGCATATTGTTTTTCTGGGAAACTGATGTCCCCATAAGAGAAACATAGAACTGTATTGAAAGAGGGCATCCTAAAGTGAAGGCACAGAAAACAGACGTACCTTCCTGCTCATAGTCTAAAATTTTAATCTAGTTAAACATCAAAATTTTGCCAAATCCTTAGAGTCTTTCAGGAGAAAAAACTTCCCCAAAGAAAAGATAGCCTCCTTATTGTTTTGTGAAGCCCAGTGTCTCCACTACAGCTCAAGGCTTTGAGCCATAAGTCATCTTGCCTGATTCACAGCCTGGCCTCTTTTCACACAAAGTAGGCAAATTTTAATATAGGCAAAGCAAGCTGAAATTTTAAAAAATCATAACTGATCAATATTTTTTCCATGTTTCTTGTTTTGTTTCACTAGGTCTGTTCACAATAAAACTGATCCATTTTGTTTCCACCAGGATAGTGAACATGTATGAGTTCAAAAACATTATCTTTTTTTTTCCGTAACGTGGACATGGCACAAACATGAAATGTTCCTTTTTGGTGTTTATGATAAAGCACTTTCCCTAGAGAACATGCATGAATACTGTGATCACAAGCCTGCCTGATTAGTAATACTACCTCCCTGAACTCCAATCAGGTTCTAGGGGTCAGTGGTCAGACGGGTTTAACTAATCAGCAAGAGTCACTTTTATAAGAATATCTCACCATGTCTTCTTTTCAAATCAATTAGAAATCATCAGCAGTCACAGTGTAGCACACCCACTGTTCCCTACGCTGTTCAGCGTACGTCTTTATATCACCAATACACCTTTAGGTTCCACAAGTACTGAGTATTCTGGGAAGGGAGAGAAACTACGAAGATAAAGCTGGGAAATCAAATCATCTTCTTAGTCCGTGTCTGTGACTTAGATTTCTTATCTAGCTACTGTTCGTATTTACTAAAACTCAGAAAACTGGAGAGGCTTGCGCACAGTCCTTCACACTGAAGGATTTAAGAGATATGATGCTGATAATTTACCACCTAATCTAGTTGAAGATGAACCTGCTCATTGTAGGAGGGGTTAGACTACATGAATTTTAAAGGTCCCTTCCAACACAAACTGTTCTATGAGTCTGTGATTCCATGGCTCTATGATTCTCTGATGCTGTAATTCCGTGTCTAGATATAAAACCCATTACATTCACTCAGTGTGAATCATGTCCCAGGACCCTCAAAATGACTTTATAAACTGGACTGATCAAACACCTTAGGCAGCCCATAGTGAATGTTTGGGCCTTTTGATTAAGTTATCATCCAGGGAAGCTGCCAGGCAATCCATGCAGAATTCCTGTTTTGCTTGCCCAAAGTTCACTCTTGCGAGGACTTTTACTATGAAGATACCAGTTCTTTAAGAGTATGCACAATTTTTTTTCCATCTTGCAAGAGACTTGAGACATACGTGACATAAAACCAAAGGCCACCACATCTTCCTAATACAGACAAAGCCCAAAAAAGTACCGGTCTTACCTAAGATGCATCTATAAAGGCAAATACTGAACAATGGTAATAATTTACCACTACTGCAACTTAACAAAATGGGTAGATCAAGCCTGCTGAAAAAAAAAGAGGATTAATATAAATGTTCACATCAATCAGTGGTATTTATTTTGTCCTTCCACAAAGAGAAAAGATGAAAGCAAGAAAGTGAATATACTGAAAAACCTAGATTTAAAATGAAGAGAAACTAAAGGATTGTTCTTTAAAGTAACCCACTAATTCTTAAAGAAATTCCACTCTTTGTACGCAGAGGAATTTCAAAGCAAAACAAAATAAATCTTTTTTATCATTTTCAGAAGTAGAAAATTTAGTATCTGGCCACATTCACAAGAGTTACATTCTGTTTCCATTACTGTGCATTATTGCTCTAAGAATCAAATTTAGCAGCACTGATGGTTTAAAGTCAGCACAAAAATAAAATTCAGTAAATGTCATGGCAGCACACCAAACATTTAATGTCAGTTTCCCTTATGTTCAGCACTTTGGGAAAGCTTCCTGTCCATCAATTAGACAATTTTGGAATATTTTACTTTGTAATTAAAAAGTAAGTCTCTTGTGCTTGGTATTGTTTTGTGAGAAGAATTGCTTCTTCATATACCATCCATATACCATATACTTGTATGTATGCGTGTGTGTGCATTTTCTTTGGTTATCTAGCATTACTCCCTGTCATCATAATTAAGCAGTTTCTTTCTGTTAAGACTTTACATAGTTCTGCAAGTGAACCCATGCAGAGGCACAATCTATTTCCCAGCAAGTCTACAAAACTCTCTAGAGTCAGCCTGCAAAGACTCTAATCACAGGAGTGAAACCCTAAATAAGTGTGAGGAGGCCATGCCAATTAAGACAGGAAACAGAATGTTTAACATTACCCAGGGGCTCAGGAGGAAAAGTGGGATGACATGAAAAACAGAAGGAGTAGGAATGCACAGTGAGCTGAGGAAGATGTTGCTACTATTACAGGCTGTGAGAAAACAAGAAAGAGAACATCCGAGTCCCATGACGACCTTTAATTCTGAGCTCAGAGTAGGGTCCTTGCCTACGCTGAAACCGCTCACCACCGTGCTGGGAATCATCCAGTGTTATGAGAGTGACTCTCCTGAGAGTTGTATTGAAGTCGGTACAGCTGTGGTATTGACCTGTACTCACAAAGCCTATCAAAACACAGTTTTGTACAGACACATGATGCAACTATACAGCTGCAAATACTGAGTAAAGTTATTTCACATTTACCTTCAGCTCACTATAACTGAATGTACAGTATCTATACACTGAGAGCTGGCATCCAGGGCAAATCACTACACACTGCTCATTGTTAACATAAACTGGTGAGCATTATCTTCATTAAAATATTAGTTCTTAAACATCACACTTTGTCTTACTCTTCAGTGTTTGTTCACTGTCATGACAATTTAATCTGAAAAGGAATTAATTCATGGTTAAACAGCGGCAAAAACCTTTTAACTGTTTGGGTCAACAAAACACAGATACACAGTAATTTGTTTCAATATCTACTTATTTATTTTAAGCCTTTAAGACAAAAGTTTTCCATAAAGTCTTATTAATTCGTCAAAACAGCATGATTTTGAACTATCTGCCATGCTACACATTCCTGAAATTGCAGAATAATGAACAGTATCACCACAGACTAAGGCAAGTATAATCTGTAAAACATTATTTAGGCCAAATATGTTTATAACTCATTAATGTTTACTGCCATACACTGTATACTTCAAAGCACAGAGCTGGTCCTGGAAAGTTTTACAGCATGAGGTGTGAAATCTGAAATGCCACAAGGACAAGCATCTCAGCCTAGTGTATGAACTCACACAACTCTGGTAAACATAAAAGACTGTCCGTATGAAACTAAATAACAGCAAAAAACCCCTGTCATGTCTCATTACTTTCATTTAAACTATTTTGCAGTGCATGGAGTCTCTAATAATTTAGTATGTAGACAGCCCTTGTTTTTTGCCATTTCATTCTACCCTGCCTTACTTGGGGTGCTCTGGTCTGTGCATAAACAAACAGGTTTTTTTCTAAAATCATAAGGCAAGGGCAGATTAAACAGGAGTCTAGGAAACTGGCATTAACATGACCCTGTGCTTTGCAGCTCTCTGTAAGAAAGTCTTTGGTGCTGTTCAGTTTCTCCTGTGTACATCAGGACTGTAAGTCATTACATCAGTGGGACATGGGTGATATGAAATCGTATTGTTGCTGCATCAGGGCCACCCACTCTGTAGTTTGTAGAATCATATTTGCAGCAGGTATAATTCTAGGCTGTTAAGCCCATTTGTATATAATGACAGCTTCTGCGTACAAACTCATTTTTCATGCTCTCTTTACTTTAAAACTATATCACAGATTCACTGGACTTCTTAACTGCTTGACCTATAACATTTAGGTGAGGATTTATCTTCTTCAGCTTCAGCATTTTTCACTAATAACATTAATGCCTGGCAATCACTTCCAGTCAGTGCAATGAAAACTGTCTGGATGTACAGCATACAAAGTATTCTTGCACAGAAACATCCTCCCAGTGCTCATCAGGCCAAAAGCTATTTCGTTTCTGTTTACTCAGACTCCATAGAAATGAATGAACACTGCAATGAAAGGAAAGACTTCATAAAGGGCAGCCTGACACTAAAGTTTATGCTCTTTTTTTTTTTATCTTGGTCCTCCATCTTAGGTCTAAAATATAATTCCCTAAACACACCTATTTTAAGGAATACCTGCATGTTTACTTAAACTGTAAAGAAATGCTATTGTCTAAAACACTTTTGTAGGGTTGCAATATGTGTGAATTGAAAAGTAATGCACAATATAGCATGTGCTGCTCATACTGATAATAAATAAGTGTGAATATATACATAATACTCCGCATTCGCAACGTCTGAGACTGAAAATGCAAAACAACGAGGCCAAATCAATTTGTTTTAAGAGACCCCAGTTTCTCAATTTCCTGTTCTGATCTACGTAGAGCATATTTGTTCCAAAATCAAAGCTTACTGTAAAATTCTTCTTCTGACATATTTCTTTCTTTTTAAGGCTGATTGTTGAAATACAAACAGCATCCTGATTCCTTCTGCCTCTGAAAGGTATATGAAAAACCGATACCCATAGTGGAATTTCTCAGCTCCTATAGTTAAAGTCAGATGCTTAAGGCCATTTAACACAATTAGAGCCAGATGCTCTCAATCACGTACAACATTCCTTTGAAATCCACGAAGAGCAAAAAAGAACCTTGTTTTCTTTTTATAAGGAATTTCAAAAGATCTGCTTTCTAAGGCTGACTTCTAACTTTGTAAGAGGCCTCACAAATAAAAATACATTTTCCTTCAGACTGTCCATTAACATTTAGCACTTGTCTCCTTTTTTTTGGAATCAAAGTAGAGAACAAATTAGCAAGGACAAATACACGTGACTTTTCATCTTTTTCATTCTTATGCAGTCACAGGGAACACAGTAATACAGCAATATTTTGCAACACTGTGATTGAAAGCATAATTTCAGATAGAAAAGGCCACTGAGGTAGGACACTGCTACTTCAGTTGTTTCAATGAGAATCTTATTTAATGAAGGAATTCCTCCCATTAAAACTACTAAGAAAAAAATAAAAGTGGAAGCCACACAGGCTCCCAATTTTTTACTTCTGCTTCCATAAGTTCAGAATAATACAGACTCAGTAGAATAACATCAGTGCAACTTTATGTAAAAGAAGACTCAAGTTTAATGTGCCAGCGGGGAAATAAGGGAGTAATAATTAACAGAAAAGAAAAATTGATATAGAGATACAGAGGGAGGAGTCTCTGGAAAACCTAGATTTTAAGCAGTTATCACCTGCTTGGCAGTTTGTTTTGCTTAAGTGTCCGAGGCCACTTCTCCCAGACAGCAATAATGGGCTGTGATTCCATGTCTCAGCCATTTCGATGAAAGTTTGGCCTATGTTTGATGCATAATGAAAGGCAGGTTTATGGAAACTGTGAGGCTGGTGGGGCTGGGACTCCAAGCTGCTGGTTCTCCAGTGGGGAAACAGGATCCAACAGAAGGACCAAGTGAACAGCTTGGGGCAAAAATATCTGAAACTGTCCTAGGGAGACAGGATGATTTCATCTGCAAAACAGAAATGTATATGAATATTGCAAAAACTCTATCAAATGATGGTGTTCTTAGAGACGGTGTTAAGCTGCTGTAGCTCACAACATGTCCATGTTTGAAGAAGGCTTTATGTAACCCCAGACACAGTTCCTCTGTATGTGCTAGCTAGAATCAGTTCTCCTATTCAGTACTGAGACATCAATCACATTATAGCAAATTCTAAAAAACTATTTAAAATTCATAATATGTATTTAATTAAGAGTATTATTTATGCTTAATTAGGTTCATGCTGGTCTTGGAGGGTTTTTTGGTTGGATGAGTTCTGAAAGATGTCTCATGTAATTATCTCCAAATATTAATTGGAATTATTGCTCATCCATACTGAAAACTAAAGCAGTATTTACTAAATCCAGAAGCCATTACTATGGTAGGGCAATCATAGTATTTTTTTTGTTTTAGCCTGTAGCTCAGAGTCTGAAGAATTTGAGGATGAAAAAAAGGTACATTTAAAGGTGCACTTAAGATACCACAGTTTTTTTGGAAATAGCCAGTTTATTAAGCACTTGGAATAAGGTGGCAGCAAATTCCTTAGAACAGTAAAACATCAGACAGAAATATCTATCTAATAGTTCAGAGTGTATCATTAAAGAAGAATTGAAATTATGTCTTTAATAAGATTTTATGACCACAGCTGATTCAATGACACAATCTGATTACTTATGTGAGTTGGAATTTACCAAGTCACTAAAATCTTTAAATGTTTTAAAACATTTAACAGGGGCAGAAACTAAATGCGTTTGAGAAAAAAAAAACAGTAATGAATTTTTACAGAAATCTGTCTTAAAAACAGGATGTGGTATCGTCCTCTTTTGAGTTTCCTACTTTATTTTTATTTTAGAATCTCATCCTGAATCCCCCTGGTTTATTTCCAGCTGTTCTGTGGGAAATCCCAATTCAGCCCTGCTACATACCACCCCTGTTCATGTCCTGCCCTGGATGCACATCCACTGCATGAGGTCCCATTGCTTCAGACTGATTTACAGAAGTCACAGTGTGACCTGCTGCAGGATCACTGGTCATTTGACTCCAGGCTTCAAATAGATGCCTTCGTTCTTTGACAGGAGGGAAAAACACAGCACACTGGACACAAGTTCCCAGCACAGCAGACAGATGCCAGCATTAGGTGCCCTGTCATTTCTGGCTAAAGTTATTACCTTAGAAAAATATCTCTCCCCTCTCTTACACGATTAGGAAACACTTCAGTGAAGCAGTAGTTTAAAAAAGGAAATGTTCTTATGTTACTGCTGGGGGAAGAAGCAGAAAATCTTGCACTCTCTCTTCTATAGCCATACACCATGTCAACAGAAGAAACAAATGATGCCATGAAATTACCTGAAAGCTACAGTTTCCCATGATATAATTCAAGGTTGGTTCATTTCTATCTTTTTTTCTGTAAAAAAGTAAGAAAAATGACTACAGTTTCCTCAGCAGAGAAACAAAAATGACCATTTGCACATTTGCTCACTTCTGTGCTCAACTGAGAAATTACTGGGAAATTCTGAGATTTAAACACCCACCATCTACAGAAAGAGGAACGAGTTCTCACAAGGAACTGAAGTCAACTCAATCCACTTTGCCAACTGGAGACAATATTTGCTTGATAGATCCAGAAAGTGACATTTGCATGTCTCCAAGTAATACTTCACAGGAAAGAGCAATTTATCCTGTAAGGTGATTGCTCATCACAGCTTCCAGAAAGATAAAAGGTTCCTCATTACTTCCACACACCTTCACACTACTGCCACATTGAAAAGGCTCAATAGGCCTTAGATACCACAGTTGTCTTAGATACCACAGTGTGGGAAGTGGTTCTAGGCAGGGGATCCATTTTCACACAGATGCTTGTATTAGCACTGAATTAGATCTCTGAGGGACAGACCTTCAGACACAGGGCTGTCTCCAGCATTTCCTCCATTCCGTGTCCTGGTTGTTGCAAATCCTCTCTTCCGCATTCAAAGCACAGGGAATTCAACAACATAAACCCCATCTTTGGAGATTAGCCATTATCATTTTGCTGAAGTCTCATTCTGAATCTGGCCCGTTAAACCTATCTATAATCAAATTCATTTCATAAAATTTCTCCCTCAGAATTGTAGCTTATTCTTTCCCTTTAAAATGCAGGCAACAGAACACTTTAATATTTCAAGAACAACACTCATAACTGCATGAAAGAAATGGAAAAATGTTCTTGATATAACCCTCTGAGCTACCCAAGACATTAACTATGTCTAATTTGGAGTCTGCTTTAAGCAGAACTTTATTTTGCACCTGAATATATGTGTTATTTTATCAGCATTCCCTTCTATACTCTTTTTCTCACTTTGTGTAAATGTCAGTGACTATATATGGTGGAAGCAGTGAAGAATCAAAGACCTTTATTCTGTAGAAGCACTTGTAGCAGACATGACTAAAATGTGGGGAAAGGGCCAGGGGAGCTTAAGGATTTCTTGATATTAAAGTCTAAGAACAGTTTTGTTTTGGTTTTGATTTTGTGTAACTGAATTGCAGCTCAACATCAGAGTGCCTTTCAGAGGAGGAGGCTGACCCATTCCTGTGAAGGATATTGAAACAAGTTACACTGTAAGACCTTTTATGACTCATAAACAAGAACTGCATGTATTGAACTTCACCCTTCTTGTGGAATCATGTATAGGAGTTTGCACATAACCACCACTGCTTCAGAAGAACAGTGTACATCCGTTTAGTGGTATCACCCGCAAAGTTGAACTTAGTTCAAAAGATTCCACATCCTCACCCACATGGGGGACCAGTCTCAAGTAATTTAATGAAGTGCCCTTGAAAATACAGCAATAAACCACACATCCATAAACACACTACTGTGTAGTATTTATGTAGCTTATATGATGTAATTTCATTTGTATAGAAATTGAGATCTTCTTTAAAATAGGTGATAATAACCCATAAAAACAGTGTTCAGGAGCTGGAGATGCAGTTCTGGAAATGTTTTGTTTGCAGCTTACTCCCTTCAGTCTCTATAAAATGTTAAGCTCTTTGAAAATTCTTTTGACTTCGTCTCTCCATGCAGTTCTCACAGACTGCGTGTCTCTGAGGCTGAAGCAACACATTCAGCTCGGAGCACTTCCCTGTAAGACTTTGACACAGATGAGAAAGAAAAAATTGCATCCTGTAGCTTATGTAGATACTCTTAAATTTGCCAGGCACTGTAGTCAGCAGTGGGCTGACTGCTCTATCTAAACTTGGAGGATATGTGTTTCTATTCAACATTCAAATCTACATCTGAGCTCCACTGAATGTGTCTCAGATGGACACATAAGGACTATTTCCTTGTTGCCCGGGTTTTTAAAACACAGTGAAATTGCTGCAAATTATGTTTTCTTTATCAGACTACAGAGGGCAATATGAATATTTTAATCTCCAATAACCCAACAGACCTTCAAGCTCCTCCTAGCCTATTGGCTAAAACTATAATTTAAGAGGAGCTACACCCAGATTGGATTTGGTTCATTGTACCTTGCAGAATAAAATTCAGCCTGCTATGCGTAATTTAAATAAGTCTGGATTTCACTCTGGCATTTGTGCTGGGGAACACTGATACTGTCCTGACAAAATTCCTAGAAACAGTCATTAAGGGATAGGAGTTAAGTGGCATTTCAGAAGCTTCCATACCATTTGTAAATGCAGACTTGAATAACACAGACTCAAACATTGACCTTAATGGATTAGGAAAGGAGTGTCTGACCCACCCCATCTTCCTGGTGATCATAGAACCATAGAATCATAAAATGCGTTGAGTTGGAAGGAACCTTTAAAGGACACCTAGTCCAACCGTTTTGTAGTAAGCAGAGGCATCTTTAACTATGTTGCTCAGAGAACCATCAAGGCTGAACCTGAATGTCTTCGGAGATGGACTTCTACTACTTCTCTGGGCAACCTGTTCCAGTGTTTCACCACCCTCATAGTAAAGAAATTCTTCCCAATATCTAATCTAAATCTACCCTGCTCTAGTTTAAAACCACTGTCCCTTGTCCTATGGCTACACGCCCTTGTAAGCAGTCTCTCCCCAGCTTTCCTGTTGGCCCCCTTCAGGTACTGGAAGGATGCTATAAGGTCTCACTGGAGCTTTCTCTTCTCCAGGCTGAACAGCCCCGACTCTCTCAGTCTCTCCTCATACGGGAGGTGCTCCAGCCCTCTGATCACTTCCGTGGCCCTCCTCTGGACCCGCTACAACAGGTCAGTGTCCTTCTTGCATTGAGGGCTCCACAGCTGGACACAGCACTCCAGGTGAGGTCTCAGCAGAGAAGAGTAGAGGGTCAGAATCACCTCTCCTATCTGCTGGCCATGCTTCTTTTGATGCAGTCCAGGATGCGACTGGCCTTCTGGGCTGTGAGTGTGGATTGTTGGTACATATTCAGCTTCTCATCCACCAATACCCCCAAGTCCTTTTCCTCAGCACATCATCCCCCAGCCTATAGTGACAATGAGGACTGCCCTGCCCCAGGTGCAGGACTTTGCATGTGGCATTGTTGAACCTCATGATGTTCACATGGGCCCATTTCTCCAGATTGTCCAGGTCTTTCTGGGTGACATCCCAATCCCCTGGCGTTTTAACCTCAACACCAGCTTGGCGTCATCTGCAAACTGCTGAGGGTGTACTTGATCCCACTCTCTGTGTCACTGACAAAGATATTAAACAGCACTGATTCCAGTACAGCCCCCTGAGGGGCACCGCTTTTCACTCATCTCTGTCTGGACATAAAGCCATTGACTGCTACTCTCTGGATGCAAGCATTCAGCCAATTCCTTATCCACTGAACAGTCCACCCATCAAATCCACGTCTCTAACTTAGAGAGAAGGATGTTGTTGGAGACTGTGTCAAAGACCTTGCAGAAGTCCAGATGGATGACATCCATTGCTCTTCCCTTGTCCACTGATGTAGTCACTCCAATGTAGAAAGTCACTAGGTTGGTCATGCAGAACTTGGTGAAGTTATGTTGCTATTTTGTATCACCTCCCTGTTCTCCATGTGCCTTAGCAGAGCTTCAAGGACAATATGTTCACAGAGGTGAGGCTGACAGGTCAGTAGTCCCCAGGGCTCTCCTTTCTATCCTTTTTAAAAATGGGTGTAACACTTCCCTTCTTCCAGTCCCTAGGGATTTCACCTGACTGCCACAACTTTTCAAATACCATAGAGAGTGGCTTGGCAACTATATCAGCCAAATCCCTGAGGACTCTGAGATGCATCTCATCAGGTCCCATATAGTTGTGTTTATTCTTCTTCCTCAGTCAGTCTTCACTTACAGTGGGAGAGACTTTTTCACCCTGAACCCTGTCTTGTGGTCCTTCAACTTGGGAGGTGTCAGTAGAGTGGTTGCCAGTGAAGACTGAGGCAAAAAAGTTGTTGAGAACCTTAGCCCTCTCATCTGTTGCTGCTAGCTCGCCGTTCTCGCTCACCAGGGGGTATGCTTTCTTTAACCTTCCTTTTCTGGTTGATATTCCTGTAGAAGCCCTTCTTGTTATTCTTTGCATGCCCTGCCAAGTTCAGCTCCAGCCACGCCTTTGCCTTCCTGGCCTCATCTCTACACAACCAGGCAGCCACAAAGAGGGGCTAAAGATATTGTGATATTGCTGCAGTCCCTGTTAACCATCCCTGGGGTACAGAAACCCACATCAGAAGCCATAAATTCATCCCAGCAGCAGCAACAAAAGCTCTGGATAGCACCACTACCATGTTTTTCTTTTCTTTGTATATTTTGAATTGGAACTGTTAAAACTCCCCCTGTTCTGCTAAACAGCAAAGTATTAGAGATGTAGCATATCCTTGTGATGTACAAAAAAAGTAACTAACTCAGCTAAGAAGAGCACTGTTACAATGAGAATGACAGATATTCTGGAATGTAATGATGAGATACCCTAATTCAGTAGCCATATACCCTACCCACTGCAATCAAAGTACCCTTGGCTGGCAAGTGCACCCATGACCATCATTAAGGCTGCAGTCTTCCAAGGAGAATGCAGAACTGCAACATTCAGTTGCACTTCTGGGGCATATGTACTCTCTGTGATGACATGACTGGGGCAATTAATTTGTTTAAAATATTGAAAAGTATTATAAAAATCACCAGGCTTTTCTTAGTGTAAAGAGGGCTTTTTGTTGCTATGGCTTACAGCATTGAATTATCAGAGAATACAAATAAAAGTTATGCAGGAATATATGCAGTATATTTTGGCCCTGCAAAAGGCAACAGAAAATCATAAAAAATTCTATCCATAACTGAGAGGGTTTTGCTCTGTTTCTTGTGGAAACTATTCTGCAGCTGCTGACCATTTGTCTGAATTAACAACAGATCTTTATTTCTTCTTGGTCTGACAGATTGTGTATACTGGACTGCTCCATAGGATTTTTCCTATGCATCGTGGCAGTGCATGTGCACATTAAATTTTTAAGGGGGGAGGGGAAAAGTCAGGCAGATATCATTTGTTGAATACTATATTCGGTGAGTTTTGAAGAGTTCCAGCATTACAGGACATTTGTAAAGCAGCTCCATTGACTACAAATTTTATTTTGCATTTAACTTCTCCATGAAGCTCCTAAGGAAACAACTGGTAGTGTGCAGAGTGTCAGTTTAAATGACTGGTATTTAAGCTTTAAAAACGGTCGTTAGACTTTCCCAGTAGCTTTCTTTATTAGCTCATCTTTACCAGGCCTAACAGCATAGAGAATACTAGGGTAGGAATGTTGCCATACATACAAATTAATTCTGCTGAAATTAAAAGATTCTAATAATTGATACAGTACCAAGAGTGAGAAATGGAGCAGGCATCTCAATATTAGTAACTGAGATTCAGAACAAGTGGACATTTTTATGTGTATGTGGTATAGATAAAGAATTTGTCACACCACCACCCTGACTCATGCTCAGAATATATCAGTGGCAGGCTCCTTATCTGTACTGGGCAACACAAAAAAGTGTATTCAGTATTGAATTTATGTGCTGAAGTAAAACAACCAGTCCATTTCACGTATCTCACAATGGCACAGATACTACAGTGCACAAGTACTGCTATAATCTACTAAAGCTTTAACTTCTGGGAAATAACACAAATCATTCCTCACAGCATTTGCTGAGATCCACAGTGCAATGTTTCTTCACTTGCACAGACTCCTTGTCTCCATGGTCTTCCTACCCTTCCCATTCTTTCACATGGATCCTTTGGTAGAGTTGTTAGAAACTGTCGTTAAAAAACAAACTTGTACCCTGCATGGTTTATTGCGCCTTTTTGAAAAGCCCAGCGTGGATCACAGTTTGTGTCCCACAACATTGTGTCCAGTACAAAAAAAATTGCAAAGCAGTGGAGATTTAGCCTCAGACTTCTGGCCCCGAGTGAGGAGTAGAACATTAAACCATCACTCATGACGTTATTCGGTTCACTTCTCTTGCCAGAGGATGTCTTCTGCTTATGCTTGTTCAGAGGTGGAAAAATGCACTTACCTCTTCTCCAAATGACACACATCAAGGGTTTGGCTGGGTTAAAAAGCAACAACCTTTAGTAGTGCCTCACCTGGTCTGAGGTTCACATCTACCTGCAGAAGATCTCATGTCTATGGCTTCACTCTGTTTTACATTTACTGTCTTCATTTTTCTCTGTCTTTCATCCCCTGCTCACATATGCTGGTCTCTAGTATCATTTTCTCACTCTAACTTTTTACCATTTCATGTATATTGTAGTTTGTCAAGATACCAAAAGTCCTACTAGTGCCAATTTATTTAGTACATTAAATAATTGTCTTATGCTTTTTACCATAAAACTAGGTGACCCTGTAAAACATCTAAGGGTTCTCACACGTGCAGTAGGGGACTGAAGTCAGATGGTTGAAAGATGCATGAGGCTCTGTCATCTGTCTCATCCTTTCTTGGAGGGGTAGCTCCTGGAAGTTGGGCATCTCTTGGAGCAGATCTGGAGCTGCTGTAGTGTTTATAGCCAAATTATTAAATCACGCTAATTTCAAGACCTGCTTCATGAGTCATTCAGAAAACTCTGCTGTGAGGAGCAATGTCCAAGATAGAAGCTGTGCAGATGAGGTCCCTGCTTTGGCCATCCCATTTATAATCCACCATAGTATGTAAGCTAAAATCCTCAGCTAAGTGCTATGGGAAAGATGCAACCCAGCATCAGTCACGCATGCAGGTAAAAAGCAGCAGGATAACAGATGAATGCTTTATGATATTGCACAGGTAGTAGCAACAATGGCAACACTGCAGATTAAGGAGATGATGGCGTTTCCAGACTCTAAAGTATATTTTACATAAAAGTAGGCAAGAATTCTGTGTCGGTGCAAAAGATTTAATTACACAAACAAAAAACTTAGGAGGAGATGGGACACAGAGAGCCACATCCTACCCATACAGGAAAGAAGGGTGTGGTTGCCTCATGCCAGCTTCATGAACCGTTCTGCTGGGGCAGCAAAATGATTCAAAGAAGAAAATTCAGAGTCAGTCTCAGAGGTTTCAGCAGGGAACTTCATAGTATGCTCCACGGAGCCATTTCCCTCTGCTTCTTTGATGAAAAGTGAGCAGCATGTGCCTCTGGCTGTGACATACTGCTGGTAGCAGCACATGCATTTGATAACAGCAGCTTTACCATTCATGGAGGGAGAAAGTGTTTTTTTCCAATCCAGAAAAATCAGTGTAGTGTTTGTTTCTCTCCCTCTTAGGATGAACACAGAACTTTTCTAGATCTTTAGAGAGGTGGAAAGGATCAAAAGAAAATAAAAGGTCTCTCCTGAAACAGGCAAAAGTTAACAGTCAGGATACTCACCTGGAATGTTGCCTTAGTTGCAAAAGCCCTCAGTACATGTGGCACTTAAATCCTAGGTGAGAATTAACCTATCAGTCAAACGACCAATATAGGGAAAGCAGGTATCCTATGGGACCTCTTGCACTGTGTACACCCCATGAGAGACTGGTCAAAAGACATAGGCTGATGATCAAAGCACGGAGGGTGGAGGGGAGGATGTGAGAGAAGCAAGATTTTGTGTGTAAAGATCCTAAAAGGAGGCATATATAAAAAAAAAGCGATTACAAGTGTGGCAGCATGGCCCTTTCTAGTTCCCTCCCATTATGTTTTGTCTCCCTCCCCCAGAACAGAGTCTGGCACAGTGACTCTGAACGCCTGACTCTGTGTTCTGCAGGGATACAGCTAATTACTTAGACATGAGAAGCCTCATTTTTGAGGCTGAGCAGGGAACACTTCTGGGTTCACATGCATTAATACTGCTGCACGTATTTCTGCAAGACAGGAAGCCAAGGTGGCTGAGCTCGTCACATTCCTGACTACCAAAAATTTCTGAGCAGAATCCCCACAGGCCTGCAAGGCCACCTCCTTCCTTTAGTCTGAGAGAGCTGTCAAAGGAAACAAGTCCCTGTGCCACCAGTGACTCCAACAACCCATCAGTAAACTAAATGACAAAACCAAGACATGACTTTAAGGCTGCAAACACTGCCTCAGAAGCCAGTGCCAGAGAGCCAGATGTTGCAGGATAAAAACATCTGGGATTTTTGATTGCCTTTAAGAATGAGTAGGAGGAGAATTGTGATGTGGTATGAAAAATAGCCTGCTGCATAGTTTTTGGATTAATGACAAAATTATCTCCTTTAAAATGTTATAAAATGTAAGAATTTTAACTCATATAGAATGGCTTACCAGTAAAAAAAATATACATTGTACAGAAGTATGGAAAACCCTGAAAAGTTTCCAAATATGACATACCTCAAACACAGAACATGAATTTCATAAGGATATTTCAAGAAGAATATTTTCCTTTCTATCCATAAGCAAAAAACATGCTTTCATAGGGAGGAACAGGGGTAGGGAGGAAGGGAAAACAGGGACAATTCAAATGAAGCAACCCACTGCAGTTAAAAGCAAATTTTAATGTATATATTGGGTGTCCCCTTAGTACTAATTCCGATGGTGTAAAATAGAAGTAGGCCTGGCAAGGGGACATTGCTGCTGCTTTAAGTATTTCTTTTAGATCCCCAAAATGCCCTGTTGTAGGTATACCAGGACAAAAAAGAGATCTCTGAAGTGAAAGGCAGTAAAAATTTCCTCTCCACTCTTCCACAAAGCTAGTGCTAATGAAAATGTGTGTACTGTGGGGAAAGGCAGCAAAAAATGAACTGAAGTTTTCTGTGGCCCTCCCACCACCCTGGGCTGTTCCGAGGGAAGGGCTTTGCCCCAGGCGAGAGCTAGAAATCCCAGCCGGTTCAAAATAAGTACCAGAGATCAGATTAGTTGGTGGGAGCTGCACTTTTAATATGGAAAGTTTTGTAAGGTACTGTCAAAAACCAGTTCCTCAGGAACTCCATTTGGACATGAAAAAAATCAATGGATACTTTCAGTTTAATTTTTCTCTACTTTAGCAAAAATAAACCATCCAGCTCCACAAGCCTGTGCTGAAAAAACAGTCTCACAGAGCAGTGAGGGAAGCCCAGATGGAAATTAGTAATTCTGCCTTTAAAGGAGGGTTACAAAGCATGCAGCCACACACAGAACAGCCAGCCGAAAACAAGCCACGGGCTGCCTGCCTGCGCCGTGAGCGCATCCTGCTCCAGGAGCACCAAAGAAGCCCTTCGGAAAAACACAGAACATTTAAGCTATTAATTACTCTGCAATAATGTTTGTGCATAAGGGAGCTGGCTCCAGTAACAAAGCAGTCACAGTGGTAGCAGACCTAACTTTTAAATTTTAATACTATTCTTTTAGCATGGCCTGTTTTTGTTGTCCACATGTTCTGTACACTAACTTCAAAGAATTACATGGAGTAGAAAATAGTAGCTTCAAGTAACCTTTTCAGCTGTGGGAAAAAATTCTTCCTTCAAGAAATGAACTGTAGCACATTTTGCCTTTCTAAACAGTTTCTGCTTCTTCCACCTACTTGGTGCATTTAATATTCAGTTAAGAATGTCTTACCCACCACACTCAAACTGAAAACATCTTTTTAATAATAAGAATCACATTTCTTTAGGAACGAGTATCTACTGTATTTTTCTAGTATTCTGAGAGCAGCTCTCCTTGCTGTGGCCAAATACCTTTCGTCTCTACAAAATTTTTTCACAGAAATTTAACACATTTTCTTACTTAATTGTGTCGTCCAGTCTTCAGCCACAGTATTCACCCCAGGCATTGCCCTGCCTAGCATTTGTCTGATGGCAATATGATCCCCTTCATGGATCATGTTTGAAGAACATTTTACTATCTAGAGCTGCAGACAGGAATCCAGGCAGATTTTGTATGTCCTACTATCTTTGTACATACTGTTTCCACTCGCAACAATTATTTGTCATCTTCACGAAAGACAGAAAGTGCTTTACAACCATACACCAGAACTTTGCTGCTTTTTTCACCCCAGCAATTCCATAATTAATCTTGGAAACCCTACAATGTACCTCTCTTTACCTTAGACAACTAAATGCTTCTATAAGTCTGTCTCCAAGTGACTGTTCTGACTGTGTATGATTGAGGTCTGACTGTGTATGATTGAGGCTGATCTTGCTTAATATTTTCACATTGCAAGAAAGATAGAAGGATGATAATGAAACTTGCTAGTAACTCACACAGTCATGGACAATCTCAGAACAGAAGAGGATGAAGAGATCAAGCAGAAATAGCTGGATGATTTCGAAAACTACAGTAATAAAGCAGGGCACATATAAAAGACACTAAATGCAAAGCCATAGATTTAAGAGCAAGTAGCAGAAATATGTTGTGAATTGAGAGATTCCCTTCTGAAAGTCCTAAAAGAGGAAGAGAATCTGGCAAAACTTGCTAAATACACAGCTTCCCAAGAGCCATCAGTGGCCCAGCTATAAACAAGACAATTATGAATCCTATTGCACACACCTGCACCCAGAAAAACGCTCGTGTTGTTGTACGGATGGTCTACTGGCATGTTATACACAGCTCAGGCCAGATTTGCTCAAGAGAAGGGCGTGATGGTGAGAACTATCTGCATGGAGAAGACTTCCAGGACAGTTAGAAGACTAGGAAGCCCATCTTCTGAGATGAGCCCACAAGGTCTTGGCTTGCTTAGTCCAGCAAAGGGAGGCTGAAAGTGGCAGTGGCTGAGCTCTGTAAATATAGTCAAAGAAAAAGATAAATTATTATGCAGTTTAAAAACAGTATTGTCACAAAAGCAAATGGATAAGCAGTGTCCAATAATAAATTTCAGCAGAGGTTCTAACCACAAGTAGTCTGAACTGCTTAAAGAGCCTCCCAAAGAGGCTATCAGATGCAAAAATCCTAACAATTTTTAAATGGCATTTGAATGGTTTCTGGAAAAAATCATATGATCTAATTTAAAATTGCCATCAACTGCAGAAGACCACACTGGCTAGGTGGGCCTTTGGTGGAGCTTCTCTCGTGGCATGTTTCAGTTGCTTAAAAAATAAATGAGAGGTAGACCATTACCTGTGATCAGTGTAATTCTCTTAATTCCACTAAATCTATGCCAGTTTATGAACACTGAGCATGTAGCCTTTCCTGTGGATTGTCTGCATCTGTATTTTAACAACAGATATATATATATTACCAAAGAAAGAGTTGCTGTTAGTTAAAATCTTTTTGTAAATCTTACCCATTTACAACATAGTTTGGTTAAACTTGTTTTAGTAGCTTAAAGCAGAGTAAGATTTAGCAGACCATTTAGAGCACTGTTTCATTCCACCTAGAGAGATGGATTTAGCTGATGTGTTAACACAAAGCAGCTACAACCTTCCTGAAAGAAAAGAAAAAAAAAAAAAGAATAAGATGCTACATTTAGTCACACAGTGCAGACAGGACCTAACTGTCTCATCAGATAGTGTCTGTGCTCAGAAAGAGTAGAAATCTAGACGACAAACTCCCAGAGAATAAAATTCAATGTCACAAAAATGTACTCCTCAAGCAGCCACTGTCCCACCCTCACTGGAATACGGATGCTGGCAGCGTTGCCCCTCCCCAGCACTCCTCCCTGATCAGCATTGCATGCTCCTCTGTCTGCTCACATTGTGAGAGATCACTGTCAATCAGCTGTCCAGCTCGCATCGTGTGAGGTGTGAGAGCTCACTGTGAGCTCATTTGTATTTATTTGTGGAAATACAAATGCTGCAACAGTAGAAGACATAAAGCAAACCCAAAGTAAACCCTCCTGTCAACCATGGATACAGCTTGACCAGCTACTAGATAAGAATAACTCCTCCCTTTACACCTAATTTGAAGCAGGAGTGTATTCAAATACGATTCCATTATATAGGGTGAGCAGACATCACCACTCATCAACAGCTGAAACAGGGAAGGTATGTCCCAACCTTACAGCCATGAACAGACTCCTTTTCCTTTCCTTGTGCTGGCTTTGGTGCCCATTGGTCCTTTCTGTGAGTTGATTTAACCATGCCAAAAACTAACCTATCAAAAATATATAGCAATATGTGGCATTATGTGGCGAGGACTAAGAAAGGCAGGAAAAAAAAAGGATGACAGTGGGGGGAAGAATAAGAAGCATGACTCACATTTCAGCAAAATGCTACAGACTTCAGCTGGAGGTAGAACTATGGCCTTCAAAAGATTGCTTGGACCTTGGATCATGAGCAGGTATTAAAGCTCCTGGTGAGTTTTGCCATTCTGATAACTGTTACTTAGGAAAGTCCTAAAACTGTTAACCACAAAAAAAAGCCACTTGATAATAACAAGCTTGGTGACTAATCAGTTGCATCAGCTTAGATCTGAAACAGATCTTTAAAAACAAATGTTCTGTCTAGATTTAGGTCACCATTTCCAAAGGCTTTGACATTACTCCTCCTCCTTTGATCCAGAGGTCTAGCTATTTGTAGATGCTTCCAGCTGGGAAGACAAACTCTTGATGAAATTTGATTTTCTTTGATGCAACCTTGTCTAGAAGAAATTGACAATGCTTTGTTTCCCTCAGCATGGAAAATATGCCAGATCAGAACACAGTGGCAGTCTGTCCCCATGCTTTTGGCCAGAACCTTACCAAAACCACTCATATGTGCCCCAGACCCCCTCAACTTACCTGTTTCTCATATCTTGCCACCTCTTGCTTCTCCAGGCAAGCTGGAGACACACACCAGCAAAGACTCCTCAGAGCCTCCCCCAGGCATTTGAACTCCTAAGCAGCTTTTCATTTCCTTTCATCTGGAACAGAAAATGTGGGCTAACTCACTCTTGGAGCTCCTTTAAGGGAACAGCAATGATTAAACCTCCTAATACTTTGAGACAGATTTCTGAAAACAGCAGTGTGATCTAAGATTAAAAAAAAAAATGTTGTTTTGCCATTTGCAGGCAGAGGAAGTGATGACTTTTTTTTAAATATTTGTGAAGGCAGAGGCAAGCCTATTGACATCCTGAGACTCCCTGGTTTGTATTCAATAGTGTGACTGGGGCAGCATGCTCCTCTAACACTTGAGACACCTGAGTTCTCATTAAATGGAAAGAATTTAAAAGACTCAGATGGCTGTTGTGCTCTCAGAAAACAGAACTTAGGTAGATCTGTTATTTATTAATGTCCGTGCCAGCACTGAAATGAGTACTGAAGGTCTTGACACTTCCAGTTTAAAGCCTCCTATTTTCCTACATCATTATTTCTATTAATGCTAAACATCTGGAAAACTCTGTTAACCAAACCTTAGAATTGAATTCCATATTCCACCCTAATAATAATTCTTTTGCCAATGCTATTTACCCCACAAACTCACCTCAAGTTGTGTTACAGTTTCTATCTTGCCCTCTCCTGCCAAAACCTTGCACTTCTTCATACATTTAATAACTCAGTCTCTCCAACTTGGCCCCCTGATCTAACAATTTATTGTGATGTTAATAACATCTCTAAAATAGTCATAATCAAACTTCTGCAGCAGTTAGCTTCACTGAAACCTTTGGCCATCAAGAAATGGCCTATGAGAAGTTTTGGGAGGAAGTAGGACACAAGGTCATAGGAAAGTCCCTGCACCTCCTCTCTACATTTAGCATGCCAAGGATCCTAAGTAGTAGGATGTTAGCACGAAAATTATTTTTGAAATAAGATTTTTATAGTTTCTTGGGAAGTCACACAATCGGCATCCATTTCTCTGTTTATACTCAAACAAAGCACAGCAGCAGCAGCATGTGCTCTCAGTGAGATCATCTCACATCAATCCTGAGGGCTGGTTCCCCTGAGGAGTGAGATTCATTGACCCTCACCAGAGCAATACATTCATGTAAATTCCTCTGACAGCTAAGCTCTGAATATAGGACTAGTAAAGTTAGTTTAGGAGAAAGACAACTGCTTCACAGGAAGATTCGTATTGACTGATTAGCAGAGCAGGAAATCACCAGATCTAGTCAACAGGTACTCACAAGGGATGGATTCGTCTCAATTCCTACCCTTCTGAGAGTTTACAGACCCTTAGCCCTGAGCATCATCCAGGACCCATGGAAGACTGGAATTAACAACCCTGCACTCTCTCTTTTTTAATATGATGTGCAGTAAAATGAGGTTTACTGTCTATCTTAGCCAGGAGGAGGGAAGAGTAGAAAAGAAATGTATGTCTCTTTTTAATAGAAGATCCCTACGCATGGGGTTGCAGCTATTCAGGGGCCGAGTGGAGAAGAGAGAGGAATGTTCCCAATTCCTGTTTAAACTGTAGCCCTCTGAAAAAAAATACATAGATAAATCAGGATAGAGAGAAGGCAGGTAAACCAATTAGGGCGTTTACATGAGGCATGTCGCATCATATCATTTCTACTCCAAAAATTATTAAATAGTGGGTGGATAAAATGCATTAAGTAGTGCAGTGAACCCACAGTTTGTTTAAAACCCTTTGCAGTATAGAAACCTGTGAACAAAACTCTGAACATGCTTTTTCACTGTTGAGCAATTAGCTTTCCTTTGCTATAGGCAAGAGGTGCAGTCACCTGAATCCATTAGTACCTCATTATCCCACAGAAATATCTTCATATAACTTGGTCTTCAGTTATTCACACAGTTTTGAAAAGAGGTCTCTTAATGGCACATACAAAAATCAGTCTTTATGTAGGCTCAAATTCTGTGCCTGGTCATAACAGTAATCCTCTTACTTACGTTCATTAGTAGTGTTTATACACATAGTATCCAGCCCATAAGAAAAGTGTTGATAGTTGAGCACTGAAATGCAGTCACTGCAACAGTCTTACATAATTATCTAAAGGAAAACAAAAAAGAATACTGCTTACAGCAAAAGGGAGAATGTGCTTGCAATAGTTACACTATTGTGCTGTGAATATGAAAAGTCTGAATAACACATTTGATGAATAAGAACTATATTTAAAAAACAGTATATTCCAGTTTGCTAATCTGTGTGAGAGTGAAATTGTGGGAACAAAAATATTATGCTAATATGAAACCACTTCAAGAAATAAATCAGAAAATATGTGTAGTTAATCTTCCACCTAGGAAAATGAAAGCATGAGAACAAACACAAACTTTTCACAGACAGCTGATGTTGGTGTAAATCACTCACACATTAGTATGTTATTTTCATTTAGAATTACATACTGATCTGTTTATATAGCCTATGATTCCTGTTCAAATCTATTTAACAGTTACAGCCATGAGCTTTAATACTTTTCAGAAATACAGTACAATGGAATTATTCTAGTGCTGCAAAATGGCTCATTCTTGCTGTATAAATGACTTCTACATGCACTAAAACAGGCTGCACTAAAAAGAGCTGATGAAAAAAGTAACATCTCTTCCTTTTCTCCGTCTTTCCATAAGGAAAGGAAAGAGAGGGAAAGGAAGGGGAGATGTGGAGTAAAGCTGTGGCTTTCAAGACTTTCATCTGCAATTCAGAAAATACATATTCGACCTACCTGACCTCAGGCAGGAGTAACTATACCTGTTTGATTGTGAAAAAAAAAATAAGTAAGAACTTTTTAAGGGAACTTTAAATGTTCTAGAGTTTATTCCATCCCTTTGATGGTCTCCAGTACCAGGAGTTTAGGAAGCAGATTCTGGACTAGCAGAAAGAATGTTGATCTTGAAGTCTGTACAATTCAGTTGAGGTAACAAACTTCATCCAGACTTACAACAGTGATAGATGTATCAATTTGGGTTAAAATGTTTGCTACAGACTAAGACATTTTCCACTTTTACATGAATTTGTGAGTTGCTGTTAAACTTAATATGCAGATATCAGAGATGGAAATCAGAGGAGGAAAAGGTTATTTTGTTCTTTTAAACCTCCTCTTGTAGTTTATTAACCTTCATTGAAATAAGTTTCAGGTGAATGTGTTACCTTTGGAAAGAAAATGGGGATTAAAAGTCGCACCTATTCCTTTGAGCCAGAAGTTCTCGCAGTGCTGGAGGGGAAGGAAGAGACTGGGCAGATGGAGTAGAGGAGCACATGCCTGTTGAGTCACTGGCTCCACTATAGGCCCCCCTCCTCCTTTCAACATCTGGATCCAGCTGAACTGTGCTCAGTGCATGGTATCATGAAGAGGAAAAGAGACTGGGTGTCTCAAAAACAAACACTAAAGCTGCAGCCCAGAATGGCAGCCCTTGTCCTCCACAAGCCCTGTGCACTGTAGCCTCATTAGTTGTGTGACCTAGGTGGTCACTGTCACTCAGGCCAGAGAAGTGGGTGCTTCAGAGGTGGAAATGGAGAGTGTTGAAGACTGATTTAGGTGTGGACAATGATCTCAGCTTCTGTGGCTACTTCTCAGAAGAAAACACAAGCCAAATGTCATCATCTTCTCTGTTGGTGTTTGGATGGTGATCAGGGGACTCAGCTGCTGTACGCAGCAGCCCAACAGCAACTAGCTTGTGGAGGATAGCACACAGCAGCACAAAAGTTTTCTTAAGTTTTACCACAGGCCAAGCCAGATGTAGGGGGAAGGTACATGAGGGATTCAGAGTTATGAATTAGGTATTTCTGGGATGTGATCAATGTAAGCTGTCTTAAACATCTACCACAGGATGGGAAAAGTGCCCAGTGTCTGGTTTTGTTGCTGTGGTTCTGCTCTGTTCCTTTGTTAATCAAATTTTTTCATTAAAGAGATTCCCACTTTCCCCTATCCTTCAGCAAAGCGATTCCTTATTTGCTTCTTTATAAATGGGATCATTTCACTAATGTGGTTCATTGCACAGATATATTCTATAAACAGAATAGTAACAGCAAGAAAGTGCAGATAGAGGATTAGCAGATAGAGCTGGGGAGTTCTTACATCTAGGAATCTCTCATATTTGCTGTATCGCCCGAAAGAATGTGGCATGAAACAAATTCCTTGCTTTTTTTTATTCTGTGGGTCCCCCAACATAAGAAGGGCATGGACCTGTTGGAGAGGGTACAGAAGAAGGCCACGGAAGTGATCAGGAGGTTGGAGCACCTCCCATATGAGGACAGACTGAGAGAGTTGGGGCTGTTCAGCCTGGAGAAGAGAAGACTCTGGGAAGACCTTATAGTGGCCTTCCAGTACCTAGAGGGAGCCTACGGGAAAGCTGGGGAGAGACTCTATATTAGTGAGTTCAGTGACAGGACAAGGTGCAATGGTTTCAGACTCAGAGAAGGTAGATTTAGATTATATATTAGAAAGCAACTCTTTTCAGTGAAGGTGGTGAGACACTGGAGAGGATTTCCCAGAGAAGTTGTGGACACCCCCTTCCTGGAAGTGTTGAAGGCCAGGCTGGATAGGGCTTTGAGCAATCTGGTGTAGTGGGAGGTGTCCCTGTCGATGCTAGGGGGGCTGGAACAATATGATCTTTAAGGTCCCTTCCAACCCAAACCATTTTATGATTCTATGATTTGTAGCTGAGATGATCATGAAAGTAAACTTCAGCTCTGTGTGTGTCTGAACTTTGTGAAAAGTTGGACTCAAATCAGTATTTTCTGCAAGTTTAACTGGAATGGTCCTTCAAGTCCTAAGTGTCTTGCTCTGATAGGAGTTCCAAGATATTCCCTTGGCATATGTTCTGTTTAGATCACTGGAGGTGGAAATTTCAAAACCAAATTGTGAATATGACTTACAATTTGGACTGAAATTCCATAAATGCTCTGAAGTTGGAATCAGTGGTCACGGTCACCAACTCTACATTTTGAGAGCCTAGCTGAGCTGATCCAATTGCGGTGGTTGAGCAGTGGTCATGTGCATACCACTCTTCTGCCACGCTGCTTGGAGATGTAGTGCTGCTCCTTCATGTGCACCAGTTTATCAGCGCTTAAAATTTGAGAATATCCTGAAAATAACCACAAAAATGTTTGAGAGATGGATAAAGTGTTTTTCAGTGAGAAACTTCAGAAATCCAATCTACTTAGTTCATCAAAGATTGAGAGGTACAGTGAGTAGGTTTCTTCATAAAGAGATAATACTAAGATCTTTAATCTAGTGGAGAGAAGTGTATCAAGAATCAGTGGCTGAATGCTGAAGCCAAACAAATTCAATTCAACCTGAAAAGAAACATCTTTTTTGTTTGTTATTTTTTTAATCACTGTGAGAGTAATTAATTAATGGGGGGGGGGAGGAAGCTGCCAAGGGAGCTGTAGATTTTCTTTTCTTGATGTCTCCAAATTGAGACTGAATAACTTTCTGAGGAAGTGCTTTTGCCAAACATCAATTAATGAGCACAGTACAAGGGTAATTGGGTGAAATGTACTGGTCTGGAACATACAGGAGGTCAGAGTAGATGATCTAACCATCCCTTCTGGCCTTAACTTCCATGAATCTATGAATTATCCTAGATTTGTTGGCATGCACTAGGACTGAAACAGCAAGCCTTTGAGAATTTGCCTCAGGAAAGTAATCTTCTGGTTCATGCAAAAGAAACCAGATTGATCTATATTAATGGTGTCTGGCAGAACATTTTCTTAGTTGCTTGCCAAAGTTTTGGTGAGGGTTTTATTGCCAGCTGTAGGAAGCGATATGAATTGATATAAAATATACAAACAACTTTGTAACCTTCTCACACAAATGAAGTATATATGATGAACATAATTTCTTTACTTTCGTTCCCTTCAGAGAATTCAGGAATTTGGCTCTTTCCAAAGTGTAGCAATCATGCCTAAGCATTTTATAGACTTCTAGTGAGAAACTGCCAAGCCTTAGAGACTTGTCAAGGGCAGAGGTTGAGTGTTAATCTTCACCACTGTCATTTCAACTGCATCTGAGCTCCCTCTTCTGACGTTTAGACTTCTTTTTAACCCCTTAGAGGGACTGTAAAATAATCCTACCAGGTATGCTTCCTGGAGCAGGTACCGCAAGTAAATCTCATCAGAGTGCTGTGAACAGTAACACCTGAATAGCAGTTCCCTTGGCTGCAGGTACATATCATATAATTTCAAGCAGGGATGTCTGTGATCCCTTCTTAATAATGTAAATACTTTTTTTATATATGTATTACAACATTTTTCTGCCACTATCTTTTGTGCAAACCCTTTCAGGATAACTTTTGCAAGAACAATTATACTAGGAAAAAAGGTCTCAAGACATTTAAGCCATTTCTCCCTGGCTGACCATATCTGGATAGCTTTCTAGGACACTGCCCAGAACAGACACTGATTTAAAAGCTTGCACAATGTTTAAGGGAATCAGTTCTTTGATATATTCAGAGGTATGCACTCTTTTTTAATCACATCACAGCTCCTACTGTAGTTTATGTTTAAGCTGTCATGCTCAGCGAGCAACATTTTATTCTTTTTTAAATACACAGACCCATATATGAACAAACATTTCCTGTCTTTTTAGCTGCCAGGAGCTTGAGAGCATTCTTGCACTTCTTTTTTTTCTCTTCTTTTTTTTTTAATTTTTCTTTTAAGTTTAACACGAAAAGGTTGTCTGCGTGGTCACACATCCCCTCAGAAAACTCCATCCACAATCATATTTCAGCATCTCCTCCCAGTCTCTTCAGTGTATCTGAAGCTTCATCTTCACCAAACTCTTTTCGTAAGAAGAAACCTCCGTGATGGATGCTACTTCAGCTTTAGCAACAGAAAAAATAAGGCAACACTACAGTCGGTTATCAGCATTTTCACTGGACTTTATAGGATGTTATTGTACCTACTTTATGCTCCAGAGTTTTAGTCAAACTCTTTTTGGTCCACGTAAGCGGTTTTCACAGAATCACAGAATGTTAGGGGCTGGAAGGGACCTCAAAAGATCACCTAGTCCAGCCCCCCTGCCAGAGCAGGATCACCTACAGTAGGTCATGCAGGAATGTGTCCAGGCGGGTTTTGAATGTCTCCAGAGAAGGAGACTCCACAACCTCCCTGGGCAGCCTGTGCCAGTGCTCTGTCACCCTCAGTGAAAAAATTTTTTCTAATGTTTTTGTGGAACCTCCTATGCTCCAGGTTGCATCCGTTTCCCCATGTCTAGCATGAATATTCACTGCCAAAAAAATGTTCATTTTACTCATTAGATCTTGGGTGTGTTTACTGCACTCCAAAGTACACTTGCCCCTTGTTGAAGAAGAAGAAGATGTAAGAAATCCTATGTGGTAGCTGACTGTCATCTTTTAGGATGCATCTTCTAAATGATACAATGATGATGGGCTGGGCTGTGTGGAATGGGTTTCATTTCTGCCAGTACTATCAGATATTAAAATCCACTTGATCTCTAAGCTAGCAGTGAAAACCTGATGAAAAGGCAGGGAGTTATCAAATTCCTCAATGTTTTTCCTACCAGACTGCAGTCCTCTGGACACCTCATCTTTTCTCAGCAGAACTGCTTGATAATCCCTGCTTCCTAACATGGGTACCAGCAAAAGATATGAACTAGTGACAGCAAAAGTAAAAAATTTGTGAGAAAATCTTAAGAAAACAGATTAAGAACAGGATATTGAGAAACAGCCTATACAACGGAAAGGATGGGTTTAGAAGGTTATTGGTGCACATTGAATTGAGTTTGACAAATGCTGACCATTCACAGAGCACTAATGATAGCTAACAGGCAATTTTGTGCATATTATCATTTAAAGCCAGGCATTAAATTACTGTTGCTATTCAGACTGAAAAAAAAGTTTTAGCATCTGTCAAACTTTTTATAATATTTCAGTTATTTGTCTTTTTCTACCAATAAATACAAAAAAAATTATAGAGTTGGTTCTATATGAAAGGAAAGACTGAAAGAAAGAAGAAGGTTCCGCACAGTAACTTGGCATGCTGAAATCTAATTTTCCAGCCCTGAGATAAGTATTTAAGTTATGATGCTGCAGGCTACAGAGAGTGAGGGTCCCCTCTGACAGAAATATCTGTCTTGGTTGGTACCATAGAGTCATCCCAAACAATATGAACTTTCATCCTCATCCTTTTTCTTTCATTTGCATTCTAACTATAAATTTCATCACAAACTGCAAAGTTTCTCTATCTGAAGTCAAAACTGCTATGGTCATGGGAAAAATTTTGATTTCAAACTTGCATTTTCAAATAAAAAGAATTCTTTCCAAAGTCTGAAATCATCTCTGTTGAAGCATAGTAGCTGCTAACGGCAGCTATGCTGCAGATTTATATGCCATATATCCACAGGGACTGGTGTTTTGTGTTTCTTGTTTGTCTTGGATGTATTAGTCTTGTCTTCCAAGACTCTTCCAAGACTCTTGTATTGCAGCTCCACTGGGCAAAAAGAGGTAGAAGATGAAGTTCAGACAAGGCTTATACAGGCTTGTTATTCTACCACTGTGTTTTCTAACTCCAAGGTTAGTGCTGAAAACAACGCCCTAATTGCAAACAATTCCCTAATCTGTAAAGCAGCTTCTGGGAATGCTGTCACAACTAGAGGCTCAAAACTCTGAGTGCAGACACTGACTCTCCCCAGCTCATTTGCTTTGCAGCTTGTATATTCAAGCACTGGCATGATCTCTTTATGCTTTTCCCTCTATACATTTTTATTCTTGAGTGTACACACATAATACATTATTATGTATTCTTTTCTGTGGTAACAATACTGATTATGCTTGAGTGTACTATACCAGTTGTAATGACAGAAAATGTGAATAGTTGCTTTTTGAAGGTAGCTAATGTTCTGAGAGGAGAAGATAGTTGTGATTAGATGCTCTTATTTCTACGCAATGTCTCTGTGACCCTGAAAAGAAACAAATACCAAATCCTTTCTCCTCTGATGCTGGAACCAAATATCTGAGAACCTACCATGTTTATTGTCTTGCCAGGGATCACACAGACCAGCGATAAGAGGAAAAAACCAAAATAGTACAAAATGGTGGACAGTGCTTTATGGAATAGAGAATCAGAGAAATGTGACTACAATTCAGCAGGCTTTCTAGAGACTAATAGGTGAAAATAAAAATTAGCAACTTATAACATCTAGAATATTTAAGCACTAAGCAGAAAAAAAATAATCTAGTGCATAAACATTCTCCTCCTATTATAGAAATTTAAAAAAAAAGAACAAAATTTTTTTGATAGAGTATCTTAGAAAAAGAATCCTAGATATGACAATCAAATACACCATCTAGGTGGGAGTTTCAAGTTCTTCTAGGTTATGCTGGCTGTTTACATACAGCCATATATTTTAAAAAAACTCATTGTGAAAAATGGCAGTAATCCTTGTGTAAACTAGTTGTAAGAGAGCATTTATTATGTTGAACACTCAAGTCTAACATTACACAAACAAAACTTCTATTGTGATACCAGCTAACAGGACACAACATGATCCTGCAGTGATAAGGCAGATAGATTTTGCAGTGTTTAGCATGATGGGCTGTTGTTCCACTGTGGCAGTAAACACAATGTGTACTTGTCTACGTGTTCATCGAGCAACTGATGATTGTAGTTCAAATCTACAGACAATTCTCAAAGTATTAGTAAAAAAAAAGTATTAGTAGGCTTATTTGATGCCCATACAATCTTCTGTGCTTCTTCCAGATTGTCACAGATTTCTGTTGGCCTCTAAGCCTACAATGCCCAAAGAACTATCAGCTGCAGGCTCTCTTACAGATCTATCGGTCATAAACTAGGTATAAACTAGGTCGTAAATAGGTAGAGAAGGGATGTGAATCTCTTGCAGGTTAATGGATGCATTAGTAACCACCTAGACACTGTCTGGGGTTCTGAGCCCTGACTTGGGAAATGCAGATCTAAGCCTTGAAATACCATGCTGATTAAGGCCTCAGGAAAACTGCATTCATTAGCAGTGGGACCCATATTCAGGGATTTGCTTCATTCTTGAAGTAAGGAGGTGGGGGGAGAGGGAAGGGCAGAGGGCAAACTGAATAGCTCCTCTGTGACTTAGTATGAAAGAAAAAGGCAATAATAATCAAGATCGCAAGAGCATGTAATAATCAGTACATTCTAATATGGAGAATGTATCGCGAAATGCTTTCTTAGGATGAATGGCAAGGTAAATCTATGGGAGAGGCTTGAAATTTCCTCCAAATGAGCTGTGAGAGGACTGTGGAAGATATTTCAGGAGGCTCCCAAAGACAATTGCTAGAGCCACAGAAAGAGTATGCCATGACTATGCATTGCTCAGGAGAAATGAATGATGGATGTCATTGGGAGTAATCATGTCCACCTCCCATCAGATCCATTGCCCAGAGTGAAGAGTTCAAGAAGCTGCTTCTTGCAATATCTCTTTGCAAATCCTCATTCCCTCAGCACCAAATGTGCATTCCTCCAGCTCCTCACACAGCTTCCCAAGGCTACTCATACAGCCAAACAGTCCTGAGGCTGGTGAACAAATGAAATTGTTCCTTCAGATTTACTGTCCTCAGCCTCCCTACTCCTGTTGCAGGCCCACATCTTTCCTTGTAATTTTATTGAAAAGGCTCCCAACAAACTCCACAAGCAAGATCCAGCAAGAGAGCCCACAGGTCTCTCTCTCTGCCTCTCAGAGAGCAATATAAACAGAGATTGCGCAACAGCCTTCAGCTTCATAAAAATCCTATTTAGAAAAGGTGATTTAAGGGATTTAGGATTTTAGATCGAAACTTATGAAGCTTTTGCTCTACAACCAAATCCAGCCTCATTCTTCCTAGGGCCTCCAAGATAACATATTTCATCAGTTGCCTGCCTAAATTCTGCCTTCCCAAGATGGGGATAAAACTTATCTTCCTCACTGTGATTTTCCCAGGATAAAAGCCACTGACCATCATGAGGTGCTCAGATAGAGAGATACAGACCCTAAAACCAGAACATAAAATATAGTCCCAGACTACACTTCTGCCAATATTTTCACTTCACATGTGAAAACCATGCCATTTGCAGTGCTTCTGTGTAAAAGCTTAGCTCCAATTAATGTGCTTCATATGAGCAGTCGTGAGCCAGTACATCCTGTCTTCACTAATCCTTTTACTTCTTTCCTTACCTTCCCTTTTGCCTCTACTAGAGTTCCTAGAATTTTAAAGTTGAAGTGTAGCACTGGGGTCAAGAAAAATAAGCTTTGTTATCCCCTTTTTGCTGACGTTTTGCATGATCTGAGGGAAATCATTTAACTCTTTTGTTTCCTGTGCATAAATAGAAAGTGAGGATGTTTTCTTTGTCCCATCTGCCAGTACAATACGGCAAGCTCTTCCAGCTGCCTCCGACTACGTTCACAGACAGTGGACCTTGTCTGCATTTTGTCTGAGGCCACTGAACACCACTATGTTTTTAATGCAGGCAAGAAGCAGTTAACAGATGGTGGCAGTAATGCCAGGCCCCAAGCTGTTCAAAGGAGATCCCCCGGCTTTGAGGTTATGAGGAGAAAGGTGGTGTTTTCCACCCACCTTAATCCTACTTCCATATGGCTTTGGTGAAAGACTGCAAAGAAGGAGGAAGGCAGCTGCCAGCTAGCAGGAATAACAAGAGCTAAACAGGGAAGTGCTGGACGTTTCCACCTCTGAAGGTTTTGCTGAAGTCTTTCTTCACTCTGTGCCGATTGGAGCCTTGCCCTGGTCCTGGCTGAACTTCTCCCCAGCTTCACAGATCATCTCATCCTCTCCCTGCCTCCTCCCCACCTGCCACCCAACAACCCTGGGGTGCCCTCTTCCCTGGCAAACTGCCCTTTTCCCACCCCTAGAAAAGGGGAATGCTTTTGTGGTTGTTTCTGCTTGTGATGCCGTGCTCTCTTCCCTGTTCCTGTGTTTTTCTGGTCTAACTGTAAACCCTGGGCTTGGGGTGAGCTATCTACTACTCAGGATGTGACTACCAGCCTGTAAAGCCTTATTTTGTTGGCCCTGATACTCTAATATATCATCATCCTCCTCCTCCTCCTCATTATTATTATTATTGTTATTATTATTATTAACAAGGTAAGGAGACTAATGCAGGGATGGCATATATTCTACAGGGCTTTTGTACATGGTTACAACACAGTTCTCAGAAAAGCAGATTTCTACAATTTCCATGTATTCTTTTTTATCAATTATAACTAAATCAGTGAGAAAACAAAACACTTTAAGTACTAACCTTGTAAAAGTTGCCTGAGGGAGAACAATATGTATCTACCTACCTTCCTTAACAGAGCTAATAAAAGCACAATGCAACTGACAAATGCAGCCATCAGTGAGGTTTTCAATATCTTCTTTGGAAACCAAAGCTACCTTTATTTTCTATAGTGGTGACTTGAGTAGCGCAACAATTTACCTTTCACATTTTCTCCTCATCCTATACATCTACTGCTTGAGTGATTAAGATCTAGTAAATACCAAAGCATGACTTCGTTAATGAAGTGTAAGAGTAACTCAAAATATGCAGTAATTTTACCAAGGATGCCTTTCAAAAATCTCATCTAGAGTTGACATGTATGAACACACATGGCAAGTAAAGCAGAATTAAAACCAGAACTTTAGTTTCTCTTACCTCTGCTTAGCTGTAGCAAGTTTGTGATACTTATAAAGATTCGTTTATGACGAATGGACTAGCAAGTCAATTCCTAACAGATATTTTATGTGTAGATATATTTGTAAGTATATCTAGACTTGGGGTTTGAAGTACAAAGTTTAAGGGGAAAAACATTGCATTTCAAAGACTTCCTCCACATCTAATTGAACCTACAATCTATCACTGGTTTCTAAAAATAAAATTAAGTAATACTGGGTCTGAATGCTTCTATTGGTTTATATTTTGTTACCTTTTCTGAAGACTCTGATAACTACCCAAGTCAAGCACAACTGTGAAAGTATCACATTTGTACAGCATTTCTGTGGAGATGAAGACAAATTTCACCCAAGGAAATAAATGACATTGCAAAGTTTTTTTACATAGAGATTTCCAAGTAACTCAAACCAAAAAGAAAATAAATATAGATATAAAAATAAAACAACCACATTTTCTTCATTCCCTTGTCAAACCTTGTGATGTCTCTGTGAGGCCACCCACAAAGGTTTGTGGAAGAGAAAGAAGCAGGGTGATTTCCTCAGACCTTGTTTAGAGGCATCAGTAAGGAAGCAATTCACTACACTATGGTACATTATGATACATCCAAAGATGCAGCTTGTGAGAAGCCCACTTTTTCTTCTTAGGCTCAGGGATGTTGTGCTTTTCTAACAATTTACTTGTCAACCCCTGCTCTATGAGAACAAAGCCACCCACCAGGGCAGTGAGCCGGAGCCCCCCTGGCCAGGGTTTCTGAACAGCACTGCTAGGAACACCTCAGTGGGGGCCTTACTCAGCCCTGAGATGTGCATTTCCTACGGAGTGAGTGAATTGTCCTGTTCCAAGCACTTCTCTGATTCTAGCAGTGAGCTGGAGACCATGACCTTGGGTCTTTATCAACACCCGGACAAACATAAATTGTGTTTCCTGTCTTGTCTTGGCAGAAAAAGGTAAAGAGAACATACAGCTTGTAGAAAGGTAGGACTAGCCTTCATCCTCTTTTCCTCCTTTTGTTGGCCAGGCAGGTAGATACCATTTGTATCTTTGAGGAGAAACAACTAGATAACACAATCATTTCTCAGTCCCAGCTGTGGTGCTAAAGCTTTCCCTTGACCTCGTTCTGCTGGACTTGCTTCTTCTAATCTTTCACAATGCTTTTTCAAGATACAACTGCCTGCTTTGAAGGCCAACCTGATGGTACAGAACAGAGAAAGCTTCCTTTCCTGGGATCGTGAGCAGCACGATGAGGGGCAGGATAGCTGTGCTTGCTGACATTATGGCTTGCTGAAGCTACTGCAGAACTGAACTGAGTGTCTGGCACATGAGCACCCTGCCCCCTTTACTCCACTGGCCAGGTCTAGTCCCACTCAAACCCACTTCAGCTCCTGGCTTCTTCTTCACTCCCATCAGCTCAAGAAGTGCCAAGGCAGGGCAGAGTTTTGGCATGTGTAGGGTCACTTGTGGATCTGTAGGTGGGGGTGGAGTAGGAGGAGAAGAAGGATTTGTATGGGAAATGGAGTCCTGCACCCTGAGGGGAGGAGCGCTAGAGTCACTCCGTGCCCTGTCCTCTATAAAGAGGTTACAAACAAGGTGTGAGGTATGAGAGGTGAGACATGAAATCCTTTCAAGGACTGGTCTCTATCTGAGGAGTGATGAGCTCATAAAGAAGAAGGAAACTGTCCTTATCTGAATCTTCCAGGAAACCCACTGACTCCTTGCTCAGAAAATTTGATAGCACTATAATATGTGTTTATGCCTTGGGACATTTTTAGTATCAATATCACTGAAGGCTCAAAGCGTGTTTTCCATAAAGAACAAAATTTGCAGACTGACCGTTCTCACTTTGCCTGACTAAGCCAGGCGCAGCTCCATCTTGAATCTGTTTCTGTTTGTCACCACTACAGAAGTTGCAGCCTGTGGAACAATTGTATTTCACTTTGTGGTGAATATGTAGAGACTGGAAGAAGATGTCAAAAAGTATGATGCTACCTATTTTCTTTGAGCACTGAAAATTCAGCTTCACATTCAGCAATAATCATGGTTTTCCCATCATCTTTGGCTTGAATTTTTCCTGCTCTTACTAGTGTGGAAGTGCTTCTTGCTGTTCACAGACTTCCAGACCAGCCATAATGGCATCTCAAATGCTGTTGCATGTGCAAACTTCACAATGCTTAGGAATAAAAAAAGTTCCTGTAATTATAAATGTTTCATAAAATTCATATTTAAGGAAAAACATGCCAGTATTTTTTAATATTGTGAATGCAATATTAGGCTTATAAGCATTTAGATTAGTTCAGATGCTTTATTAGTCCATTTCAGAAAACTTTCTTTGTACATGAATGAAAAATTTAAATGGAAATTGTTCTGAAAGAAATAGTGCTGAACACAGCCATATGAAAAGCGATCTAAAAATCCTGACAGAGGTAAAGAGAAAGAAATGAATGTGCCCATGGTGTATGAGAGTCTAAGAATGAAAGATAAATCATTCCTTGCATGTGCTGTGCCAAACCAGTTGTTGCTCCAAAGCTCTTTACAGGCTTTATGCCCACACACCGAGTGAGCTGCACATCCTCCCTAGCAATGCAGAGTGAGATGCAAAAAGGGGAACTCTGATCAGGACCTGCCAAGATTAAAGCACTTCAGAGGCTTAAATCTGCACTTCTGTCCTTATCCTACCTGATAAGGCAATGTCAACCCACAAAGATAGCACCGATCCCGCAAAGATTTCAAACTCCAAACAACTACCAATACATTTAATGAAAAAAATGGAGTAGCCAGCCATTGCCCTGCACTGGTAAGTGTAAAAGCAAAGAAGGGATTTAAGGAAGCGTATGAAGGAAGATAATGATACATTTTGTTGAGCTCCTCATCAGCATGAGGGGAAGTACAGCAAAAAGGACATAATTGCCACTTTGAAGATTAAAAATTGGATAAAGAAGTCATCATTACAAGATAATTAGAGGAAGACACGAGATTTCACCTTTTGAAAGTATGCATTTTGTGTATGCCCAGGAGATGAAAAGGGACTGCCTTAAATGAAATTGAGGAAGTGAGAATAAGAAGCTTTAATAAAAGAGAACTATAAATTCTGTAAGAATAGGTGCTATAAAAAGGACATTTACATGCTAAGAAGGAAGAAATAAAGGATACAGCTGAAGATTGTCAAAATAGCTCTAAGCCAAATGTGAAATAGTTTCCAGTAATTCAGGTCCCTTATGGGTCTGCCTACTCATGGTCCCAGGCTCTCTGCTGTGAAGGGAGCACGCTGAGGCTGGCGTGGTATGACGGCGTGTCCTCCAGCCTGCTCTCCAAGCTTCGCATGCCAGCCAGCCAAAAGGAAAGGGACTG
>NW_009696125.1:105625-111663 GCF_000703405.1 Apaloderma vittatum
CTGCTTTTGTCAATAAACGACCGCATGCGTGGCTTGAGCCTAAACAGACTGTAGCCAGCCTTTTATAGCTGCATAGGGGGAAATGGGAGACCTTACTAAAGGGTGAGAAAGTATAATTTAAAAGGGATAAGCAAAAATTACTGCGACACAACTTCATCTGCTCTGTATAGACTCCAACATAGTATCATAGAAGGCATGGGAACTCATAAAAGCAGGCGTTTACATTAAACCTATGATTTTCTCAGCTTCATAGGACCTAGTTTCAAGAACATTATTACAGATACTGTTTTCTCACACTTCAACGTACTGTGTACTGTACAGGAGAAAAAAGATTGCAAAGATTCCCTTTCCTATAAAGGTATACAGAAGGCATTTGTATGCCCCATTTACTGAAAGCACCTCACTTATTCTTCCAAGGCACATAAGAGGATGTATTAATATCAGTGTTCCATAAATCATTTAACTGAGGCCCAAGGTTACAGAAATGCAATATCTTGAAACTGAAGTGAGTACAGGCATAGCTGAGGCTATCAAATCACAGAGAATCACAGCGCGGCTGTGGTGGGAAGGCCCCTCTGGGGATGATTTGATCCAAACCCCCTGCTCAAGCAGGGTCACCTAGAGCTGGCTGCCCAAGACTGTGTCCAGGTGACTTCTGAAGATCTTCAAGGATGGAGACTCCCCTCTTCAGAAACAGAGGGGATGTTAGCCAGCCTATACTTCACCAGATCCTTCTTTTTGCCCTTCTTGATGATAAGAGTGATATTTGCTTCCTTCAGGTACTCAGGATTCTGCTCTGATCACCACCACATTTCAAAGATAACCACCAGTATCCTTGCAGTGACATCAGACATCTCCCTCAACTCTTGTGGATATACCCCATCAGATCTCATGGGCTTGCATACAGTGAGTTTGTTTAAATGTTCGTTTCAATGGCTTCCTCCTTGACCAGGGGTTAGTCTTCCTTGTTCCAGACTTTTCCTTTGGTCTCAGAGGCCTGGTGTTCCTGAAGGCTGGTCTTACCAGTAAAGACCAAGGTAAAGAAAGTATTCAGCAGCTTGGCCTCTTCTGCATCCTTTGTCACCATTCAGCAGCAGATTTACCTTTTGCGCAGCCTTTTTTGTGCAGCTGATATACATGTAAACGCCCTTCTCATCCTTCACTAGATTCAACTCCACGTGGGCTTTAGCTTTCCTAACCCCATCTCTTCACACTTTGTCCATACTGTTCCTGGGTCACCTGCTTCTGCCTCTTGCATGCTTCCTTCCCGTGTTTGAGTTTAGTCAGGAGCTTCTTGTTCATCCACACAGTCCTCTTGCTGCCTTTCCTTGACTGTGGCTTCATATCAGCTTGCGTAAATGGTACGTCGTGCAACACAGACACAGAGAGTTTAACACAGAACAATTTTCTTCACCAAGATACAAATCAGTTCATCTGTGCTTACCTCTATCTCCACGTCCAATATCCACAACAAGATACACTACAACTAGTGTCCCAACCCAACATCCTAGTCTGCAGGGCAGACATACCTACAGGGACTTACTCAAATTACATAGGCAGTCAGTCACAGGGCAGGAATAAGGACACAAATGCCACCATCTTAAACATGTTATTTCACCAGTAAACCCTCCTGTCTCTTGCATTACACCTATCTGCTATTCTACATCAAACAGCTGAATTTTTAATTTTTAACCCATTAGTTTTAACAACCCTTAATTTACTGGCCTGCAGCCTGCAGCCTCTGAGCCTCATAGCTGTGGTTTCTTGCAATATTTGCTACAAAAATGACCTCTCAGTTGTCCTTGTCACTACATATTCAAAAATCAGTGCGCAGCTGCAGCAACATTTGTACAGAAAATTTATAAAGCCAGTGTTAGAAAAAAAAATTTCCTTCATTACTCATTTCTTACACTAAGAGATTGGGTCAATCATCTCAATGTGCTGACAGCAATTTCTGTTATCTGTTAAACTTAAATTGGTGGCTCTTGTCCTACAAATCTATACTCCTAATGACAACTGGGCTTGCTGTATAAGTGAGGTGGACTCTTCTGGGGGTTTGTAGAACTGAGTATGAACATAATCTTCTTGCATGAGGTTATTACGAGAAGCAAGGCGCTAAAAACCAAAACACATAGAGAACAAACTTTTTCTAACATGAAAATGTTTAGACATAATATAAGCAAAAATAAAATTGTGGTGGTTATATTATATTGGAATAATATTCTGAGTAGTCTAATCCATTCTTTCACTGTGCCAATGAAAAGAGAAAAAAAGAATATGGGAATTCTGCCATATCTACCATGAAGCATCAATGAAGCTCTCTCTCTGCTGAGGGTTTATGAACTGCAGCTAAAGAAAAGGACACACGTGCATTATGGTCATCCAAACCCAAATTGATAATTTAAAACTATCACTCAGTTGCTGAATTCATCAGACTGGACCGGGAACTCTAGCTTGAAGGTGTGATCTGACACTGCTTTTCAAAATGCCAAGAGAGAGAAGCGGCCAGAAGTTCCACCAGAGGTGTCCAACCGATACACTCTCAGTCAGTTGAGCATAGCACTAACAACGCTAAGGTTGCAGGTTCGATTCCTGTTCAGTCCCCACGTGTTGCCTGATCTAGTCGAGAGGTGGCATCCCTGGCGACAGTGAGGCTGGATTAAAATGATCTCTAAGGTCCCTTCCAACTTAGGCCATTCTATGATTCTATGACTGTGTCTCACCTCGGTTGTCCTGTCTCCAAAGAAGAAGTAGCTGCCCAAGAGCCTTCCCTGTAGAGACAGAGAGGAGGTCTCTGAGTGTGTGATGTCCAGAGTAATTTTTGGTTACATGGGCATTGACCCGCCTTGCATGCAAAGGAGGTTCTGTCATGTGGTAGAGAAGGGGCTATGGCGCACAGTCCCCTCTCACCCCCGGTGTAATTGTGCAGCAGATCTTCCTCACTGGAGGCATGGCAGTGCCAGGGCACATCTGCTCAGTTTGTTTCACTTTTCAAAGAAATTATTATTTGAGGGCTAAAGAATGAGATAAAAAGGGATCGTGACTGTGCATGGTAGTCACTGAGTCAGACTGCTAACATTGGGCTCTGAGTGCCAGACCTTGCTTGCTCCAAAAGCTAAAAACTAGAAAACAGCAGCATTTGCGGTGGAGTAAGGGCTGGAGGCAAGCTCACTCACAGGCAAGCACACTAAAGAATTAAGACTGTAGAATCATGTCCTCTTTTATTTTTTCTTTTCCTTTTTCTTTTCTTTTTTTTTCTTTTTAAATAATTACTGTGTTACTCTTAATTCATCTGCTGAGAAGCCTGGGCAGGAGAAAACGGAAACATTTGTGCTCACACTCTCCCACCCTAGAACTTCATGGGAAAAGCAGGGGGAGGTAAATGAAGGGATTCAACTTTTCTTAGGTAGGAATTAAACCCGTGTTTCCTGAGCATCACCACTGAACTGCCAGATGAAAGGGGACTGCCTCTTAAGCTTTCAAAGGGGCTAAAGCACCTCACGGCAGGAAAGAGGTCAGAGTGCCAGCTCCAAGTGAAGGGATATGCTTCTCTACAACCAAATATAAGGAATCCAAGTCTCTGAGACAGACACAAATGTTTTATTTCAGATGTATTTCTGTGTAGCTGGGGATTATAGGACCATTGATATGAAACCTGTGCCTTACTACCAGACAATACAAGTCACACACGTTTCTGCTAAGTTGACTGGGATGCACTACATAGTGTTTATTCCAGCTACTTAAAGAAAACAGTCTTCCGAGTATAATAACAACATTAATAATAACAACAACAACAACTTGTACTGGCTTTTGCACTTTGTGGCTACAATGTATTTGTTCAGGCAGTAAGAGTCATAAAAACAGACTCAGGGTACCAGCTTCTACCTGCCAGATGGGCAAATTACCAATTTTGGCACTTCTCCCCTTGGCTTTCTCTTCACAGCCCAACCCCTACAGAGAGACTAGGCATGGAGGTTGCTAAGTTCACAACCTCAAGCCCTCTTCTTGCTTGATTTAGCCCTAAATCAGTTTCAATTCACACCAACTAAATACCAGGAATCCAAGTCTCTGAGGCAAGCACAAATGCTTCCTATTTTCTATTTTACGTGGCTTTCTGTTTAGCTGGGGCCATCAGCTTCATTTCACACATTGTGACACTTTTTAGCATAATTGTGCACGGTTCTACTCTTCATTTGGGGCGGGGGGGGGGGGGTCCCAATCTAGCAAGAATTCATAAAAGCCAGGCTGGCTTTTTCATCAGGAACACTGTAGCCACATGACACAAAGCACTCATCATTAAAACACACGTGGTCTTTCAAAAAAACTTAATGAGACATCACCTGCCAATGCCATTTTAACAAATACCTGGTTATCAGGCATTTTTTACTCAGATGACTGTTCCCAGAAGAACTGAAGGAGGAGCATGAAAATGGAAATATGCAGAAGTTGCAGAGAAGAGGGACTGTGTGAAGCAGTGGTGCTGTTGAAGTAAATGTCATTGGAACTGCAGCTTAACTTCATGCCAAATCGGGTTATCACCTGCTTGTCATCACTGTGACTTGTCTGGCCACACCAAGAGGTACAGAAGCTAAACCAGCAGGAAACTGCCCTTCCCTCCTCAGAAAGGGGAGGAGCAGGGGAGAGAGAAAGAAAATAGTTTTTTGCTGGTTTTACTCTCTAAAATGGCTTATCAGGAGGTCAGAGGAAAGCCAGGGCATGCACAATGGAGGGAGTGGAGCTCTACGGCCAGAGCACAGGAATGAAGGGAGTAAAGGACTGGTGCAGCGTTGATTTAGCCCAGGTAAAACTGTTTGGAAACTACAGTTGGAGCAATATTTATCCTTAGAACTGACAGGTGTAAAACCTTTACAAGTCCCTATCACAGAGCTACTATTTCCATTTTTTTTGTACATGCACTAGCAATGGAGCCTCAATGCCCTTTGCTGCTGAAATGCAGAATCAGCATAGATCAGAGACCAGTCATTTAGTGGTATATTCACACCTTCCCTGTTAGTTGTTGTTTCTTGCTGTGATTGCTCTTAAAGGAGAGGCTTAAGCTTTAGTGGAGTGTTTTTGCTTTTGTATGATCCAAGGAATTTTCATTTGTTTTGGGTTGGGCTTGTTGTTAGGTTTTCTTATTATTGATTTTAGTTTGTGAGTCTCTCTTTTTTTCTTCTTTTCCCCCCAGAAGTAATCAGCTTCATTACTAGAGGCTGGTTATGTAGTTGGTTGACAGATTATATTTTTTATTAGATATGAGAAAGACAAACTGTATTATACTTTTAAAATATATAAGCTCTATTCAGTTTTCAGTTTCCCAGCACACGGACATTCAAATGGTCTGCATCCAATCAAACAAACATTGTTGAATGTATTCAGTTAATAAAAGCTTGGCAAATATTAGTAAAAGGCTTGTAATGGTTGTGAGTGACATAAAGGTTAAAAGCTTTTGATAGCATTGCATCAAAATGGCACAAAGCTTGAAGAAACTGAAGTGATGTGTCAGTAAGAAATCTCAGCACTGATTTGGACATCATGAAATACTCATTTCTTGGAAACAGAAAAAGATGCAACTATTTTACGAATCTGAATTTAGTTTTAGACCTTGAAACTTTCAGCATTATTCACATCATACTGTCCTATTCTCTCGTTATCAGAAAGTATATACAGATTAAAACAAGCAATAAATTTCCCCACTGTCCCAGCCTGATAGTTCCTGGGAAGGCAAGATGTTTTCTTTCCTATGCATATGTTACACCATTTCTCCATAATGACCTGGTCAAGAGAAGAAAGGGCTTTTAGGTAGATTGGAGTATACAGAAAATTATCTCTCAGTATAAACTTTGATTATCATTTCTGGTTTTACTTGCTGTCCTCCCTGCACAGAGAAAAAGTCTCCATGCACCCCAGGACACAAGGAGGCTGCCCAGCACCTCCTCAGAGCTTGGACAGCCCATTGGAGAAGCACAACGGGAACACCAGAAAGCAAAGGCTGTTTCAGAATTTCTGCGAACGCTGCATTCCAGCTCCCAAAACCG
>NW_009696125.1:111694-114071 GCF_000703405.1 Apaloderma vittatum
CTTTCTGTAAAGGCTTGTCTGGATGAGGATAAAAGTGTATTAAAGAGTAAAAAAAGTGTCAGTGAAAACTTTAATTAACATGTTTTCAAATTCTCAGTGTTGATAGGGTGTGTTGCATTTTAGTGCGTTTGCCAGCAAATGTGTTAAAATGCATTAGTGTCCCATTTACATCTGGCAAGTTAGGACATGTTTTTAAAAGTTTCAGAATTTAACAAGAGTTAAAACGTGTTCATGACTGTGTTTTTACCTTAGCCAAGGGTACATGTCACTGATGGGTTTTCCTGGGACTCAAGAGAACAGCTGCCATACCGGCAGGGAACTGTTATGTAGCCACTTTCTCCTGTTACTGAACTATCAAATGAAACTAACAATTCACTTACCTGCCTTGCAGGAATGGATGAAAATGAATGTTTTATGGGGTACTGGGGGGAAAAACAAAACAAAACAAAAAACCTAAACCCAAGCAAACAAAAACAAAACAAAAAACCTAAGAAAAACCTGAGTATTAGGGAGATGGGAGGTTGGGCAGTGGTTACAGGAGTTGGAAGCCATTCTTTCATGGGGTGGCAAATTGCAGTTTTGGAGGACCCGACCTGAGGTCAGGATTTCTGTAGCCATGTAACCCAGAGTGTGGTGTCGCATTCAGCTGCTGTTCCAAACATTGCTAAACAATTTGCAGGGGCAATTTTGCCTCAGCTGCTCTTTGGAAGGAAGTCGGCAGCATTTTTTCCAGCCTCCTCACAGAAGGTCAGCATAAAGTTTGCGTAAGTACTGTATACCATGATTATACCTGACTAGCTTGATAGAAAGGTTTGTGTTTATGCCTGATCAAAGTCGTAGCTGCAAGGCACAGATTCCATATTAATGATCATGAAGTCACAGTCGAGAGGTAACTCTGAGCCAGCTGTGACACTGATTTGCTGGGCAGCACTGAACAAACCGTTTCATCAGTCCACACCTCTGTCTTCCTCCTTCCCAGATGGAGAGGATAAAAATAATCTCAGGTGAAATGTGCTGAGAGGAGTCACATTTCTGAAGCAGTGCAAATAGACAACTTCATCTGGTAGGTACAATGCACAGCTAGAAATCAGGAAATCAGTTGTGGCGGGTGAAACTAGGGGAGGCAAATCCTGTGATGTCCCTGAGAGAATGGCTCCCCAGCCCTGTATCTTCTTCTTAATTTTTGGGCTCCTCAGAGTTGTTTCTCAATCATGGCTGCCATGTTCTTAGAACTATCATCACCCACACCACATGGGGCATATGGATTTTTGCTGACAAAGCTATTGTGGCAAAAGCCTTAACACAAATACACTTAAAAATGGTACCACTTATTTCAGATACTACATCTCCAACAGCCCACACATAAGCACTTTTACACTGGTACATCCTTGTTCCTGCCAAAGAAAAGCTGCAACAACTTTTTGTGTGGAAAGCACTGTAGAAAATTGGTATTTTTCACGTTCATATCTGATTAGTCCCACTGTAATACACCAATCACAGATTGTTCTGGGTTCAGTCTTTTTTTTTTTCTCCTTTCTTTTTCCACTCCTTGGAAGAGGATGAAAAGATCAGGAGCTTGAATAAAATGCAAGTTTAAGAATGAGGAATGCCCCCTCCAGCACATCTGTTTGTTTGGCACTTAAAGGCGTGGTGTGAGGAGGAGCAGCCTGGTAACTGCTGGGCTCAAGAGGTCAGTCAAGGGGTTAAATCTTGCATTTGCACCTCACGTTGAAGGCTTTGGGTTACAAACCAGAGATAGCTGTCCAGGTTGTACTGCACTGAGACTGACAGAAGGAGTGTACGTGTATTCCAGGTTTCCTGCTTGTCCAGAGACTCTGTGGAAGAACTTGTGGAACTAAGCATCTAGAATAACACCAGTCAGGGTTTTTTTCTTTTCTTTTTTTTTTCTTTTTCCTTTTAAAGTTGTTAAACACTGAAATGGTTGAAAAACATATCAAAAGCATAATGCAAAGCACACGTCGTCAGAACTCCCACAGTCACTCTGTGAAATTTTTCAGTGGCACTATTCTGAAATTCAGATGTAGCTTTGGTGGAAAGTAAAGCTGCACATATGCCCATGCAGGTGAATTGCATATACCCGTGCAAGGTGGACAGATGACTTTTAATACTGGTTATGGAGTCCTGTCATCGTCTTCCAGCAGGTCTCAGGTGATCTGTTATATCAATCAGTGCAAACAAACAAACCAACCAACCAACCCAAACCCCAAACCACCACCAACAAACCCACGAACTGCTTAATATCCAGATTAGAAGGAGCAGAGCAAACACTACGCGTGGAGTCCCCTCGGGAAGTGGAGAAGGAGGAGGATCACGAAGAAGGAAGCTGTCCGTCCGGCCGGCCGGCTGTCCGTGCCCC
>NW_009696126.1:0-1172 GCF_000703405.1 Apaloderma vittatum
TTTCTAGTGGAAGCATTCTGTTTATTAGTTTATTAGTTTAAAATTCATATCCATTATTATGCAGCTGTTGCCATTTCCAGTTCATACCTATTGCAAAGATTTCTGCTCGTGAACTGTTCTGATAGATAAAACTGAATACGGTGCTGAATATGGGCTGGGTCACTGGATGTCCATTGTCACGCCATGCAGCCATTGACAAGAGACACAAACAGAGCTGGAGCAGGTTTGTCTGAAACTCAGCTTGACACCCTCGATGTCTTTGTGTGTAAAGGGTTCTTCATCTCAGATCACAGCCAGAACATGGACAAAACACAGAGATAGGCCTCCATGACCAGCTCTAGCTCCATGCCTTTATTCTTGTTTCTTCCCCTCTGATTTCCCTGCTCCTCTCTGGCATAAGTTTATTTCTCAGTAATCCAATTTCTCTGCAGGTTCAGCCCATGTGTTTGACACAGTCAAATCACTACATAGATAAGTACATGTTAAGCCATGTTCAGCTTCAGGCCAGAATTCCTCCAGTGCAGCTGGATGCATCAGAGATCTAACAAAGAAAAAAGTGTATGGATGGAGACCATGGAGGAGGGAAGGCTTCTTCCTGAAATCTTAACATTTGAACAAATTAGGCTGGAACTGAAAGCATATCTGAAAAATAAAGTCACACTTGTATATCTCAAATGAGGTTGCCAAACATCAAATTCTTTCTTCCAAACAAGAATAATATAAACATTCTCAAAAAGTTCACCAGAAAATTTCAGCACAGATAAAACACAAGATTTCTCCCCAAAAGCTACTCAGGTATAGCTCAGCCATTATGTAGATGTAGATGTAGATGACGTAGATGATGTATATGTATAAGATGTATATGTTGTATTTTTATGTGTATGCAATTATCAGCCCAGCTACACACAATTCTAACTTAGAGAAAGAAGGGACTCACAGATTTATACCACCTCTGTTACAGGCAAAACCTGCCAGACCATCACTTCCTTCACTTGCAGTCAAGGCTGAAGTTACAGAGGCATCACATCTTTCATAGACGATGGTAACATTTATAAATTAATTAGTTTATCTGGGCTAGAAATTCAGTGCTCAAGGGCAAAGCAACTCTGTCTGATGCACCTGGGACCTTAAGCGAAGCTGTACTCTAAAAAGCAACAGCTAAGTGCCAAGGA
>NW_009696127.1:0-3547 GCF_000703405.1 Apaloderma vittatum
GCCCTCTTGCAGGGGAAAAGGGTTTTCCAGCGGCAAGGTGACTGGAGGCGTGGTGGGAGGACGTAAAAGTGATAATTTGGGTACCATGGCAGGAAGAAAGCTAAAGGGTTTAAAAAGAGAATTGGGAGGGTTTCATTACTGCCTGTAAGGATCCGAGGGAAACAACGGCATGGTAGTTCCAGTGTCCAGCACTGAATTGCAACTTTGGAACAACGTGAGGGTGGAGGGAGTTTTCATAGGCTGGGGCAAAACTTGATGATCTCTGAGGCCTTTTCCAGCCTCAACAGTTCTGTGATTCTGTGACAGGGACCCTGCTGTGTTCATCTCAAGATCGTGGTTCTTCTTTCTGCTCTTCTCTGATGATGTCTGTGTGAAAAAAAGAGGGGATCCCATCATGGTCTCCATTAAAATAGTCATTTTATCCACCTGAGCTGTAGTAGCGGTCAGCTGAGTGGCAACCATCTTCAGATGTGCACAAGCAAACATAAAATTCTTGCACTTCCCTCCCTCCTTCTTTGGCAAGTACAGAATCACAGAATCGTTTAGGTTGGAAAAGACCCTTAAGATCATCCAGTCCAACTATTAATCCAGCACTGCCAGACCCCACAGCTAAACCATGTCCCCGAGCACCCCCTCTACACATCTTTTAAACACTTCCAGGGATGGTGCCCCCACCACTTCCCTGGGCAGCCTGTTCCAAACTGAAGACATCTCGTTTTACCCATTCACATTTTCCTTCCCCATCATTCACCGTGGAAGGCAGGTCAGAAAACACAATTACCACAAATGTGACACTAGTTAGAAATAGCTGGGAAGGAAAGGAAAAAGACCTTGCTACAAAGAGTTGCTCAGTCCTCATGTCTCCCTCCTCCCAGAGTGCATCCTCTAGTTTTCTTATCTTCACCTAGTACACCTTTAAAATGTTAAGAGACTCTGTATTGATGCTTTGCAGCATTATCTGTGCTATAGGTAGTTAATAACACTTGTAGTATCCTGGAAAAAAGCCAGGAGATCCACATGAGCTCTACTGGTGTCTCATAAGCATGGTGTGCTCCTGTAAGGCAAAGGAGGCCATGCAGGGAAGTTCACAAGCTAGTCAGCTTATTTGAACTAGTCAGCACAAAACACAAATTTAACTGTACCAGATGGAAAGTTATAAATTCGTGCTCCTAGAGGTGGGGTCATACGCAAAGAATGGGAAATTGTCTTGGAAAACAAAGGCTCTGTAGAAGAAGTGGGAGGTGAAGTGCAAGTAATTACATTCATGCTGCCTGTAAGGTACTGCAGCAAAAGAATGGGATGTATGTTGACAGCAGTGAAGAAGTTTCTTCTATGACATTGAAAAGACCAAAATAAAGTTACTGTATCCAGTAGATGTACCATCAGAAGATGGTACAGAGACATTTATCAAGAAACCACAAGAGAAAAAAACACCCGTAGGTTTGAGGAGAGTGCTTTGCGATGAAAGACCTCAAACCCTTGATCTTTTAATTGAGCAAAAAGGAAACAAATTATTTGATTACGTTAACTTCACAGGAGAAAATACTCAATACTTGAGGGCTTTTAAGCCTAGTGGAAAAGGGCTGACCAGAATCTGTGTCTATAACAAGAAGCTGAACATAAAAACTACAAATAAAGTCACACGTCAACAAAAGCCTCCATTTGAAGAAACACAGAGGCTCTATTTAGATTCTTATAGTTCTGGGCTGACCTCGGTTTCCAATAACTCCCACTTTAAGTCAAAGCAGTTTTGCCAGTGTTTTGCTTCGTAGTGTCTTTTTTGGGCTGCCTCTTGGCTTCCCTTCAGCCACAGGTCTCATTCCAAGCCCCTCTGCCCAGTGCTGATATCACCCCCCTCCATTTCCAAACCAATTTCTTGGCACAATAGCAGGATTTGCAAAAGAGTCATTGTAGGGTGCTTATCCCTGCACTGTGCCAAGACACCGGACATCGTCGTCTTGCAACAATGTTCTGTCTGTTGTGCTCAGCCAGAACAGGGCATAAAATCTCTTTGATATCCGTAGAGACAGTAAGCTGATTCTTCCAACATTTTGTTTATTTATTCGAATTAAAGTATTATGGCTCTATCAAAAGAATTCCCTTTCATCATTTCTATGTTGCAGTTTCATCATTCTTCTTCTTGTTATTCACTTAGACCTACATCAAGTTGCAGTACCTTGAAAAACAAGTGTTGAGAGTCATAGAATGTGCTGGGCTGGAAGGGACCTTTAAAGGTCATCTAGACCAATCCCCCTGCAGTGAGCAGGGATATAAAACAAGGGACATTTTAAAACAATGGTGTCCTTGTTGCAGCATCTTTGGGTTGCAATTGAAGGATGGGTGCCACTAAAACATTATCCCTCAAAGGTGTTAATCAATTGTTAATCAAGTGTTGCATTTCTTTTTCTAAGTTAGCAAACAGCAGAGAAATTTAACTCTTTTACTAAATTTACTAATTGATCCCCCTTTGCTCTAAGGATTTGACATCCCCAGAAATATTGCCCTGGATCATGAATTCAGTTCATTGTTTCAGGATTATTTTAAATAAGAGTTAGTAGGTAATGCCTATTTCTGTGTAATATTGGACTAGACGATCTTTCAAGGCCCCTTCCAACCCCTAACATTCTGTGATTCTGTGAATAAAATGTCTACATTATGATTTGATAACCCATGCCATAAAGCACTTAAGATCATAAAATTCCTGCACAGGCGATACAGGCATCCGACATGGGACTTCGCAACGTCTAGGTAGGAACCGGGTAGCAATTGCTTCCTCTGTCAAAGAAAAGCAACACTGTACTTTGGACATCCGTAATCAGTTTCTAGTTATAGCATTTCAATAATATTATTTCTTCTGTGTTAAACAGGAAAGCTAAGACTAAAGGTGTTTGAAAACTTGTCCAGTACACAATCATTACCGGTATTGGGAAAAAAATCGAGGATTTAGTCCCTTTCTACTGGACATCATGGATAACATATGTCCTTTTGGAAACAAAAAATTCAGATGGATTCACCATATCTTTAGGTTCTGCCTATATGTGCCTGTTCTTCCAAGACCAGGAATAACTTTGTCACAGACTGTGCAAAGCCTTGAGAATCACAAATTATACTTGGTAGGAAAATGGAAGAAAGATGTGAAGAGGAAGGCTAGAAGTTCTGTAGAAGGTGGAATTGGAATTCAGCTCTCGCCCAAGTGTAGCAGGGATTTGAGCTGGATATCATTCTACATGGTGCTGTTATGCCACATAGAAACAGTAATAATCAAGTGCATCAGTATTAATTTCTCAAAGTTTAAGTAAATTAAGGTAATACGTGGCTGTGAAAAAAAGACAAAATCTGGGATATAAATAAGTACACTGTGGTTTCTTCCTGCTGTGCTTTGCTCTGGTGAGACATCAGGCAGAACATTCAGAGCATGTCAAATAGAAACGCAGACCTGTCAGGGAGAGTCTGCAGAGCAGCTGTGACCAGTGGTGAGTTCTGAATGCAACCCAGGCCTGTGAGAAGAGAAGAGGCGGTGTTTGGGGGGATCACCTCATGTAGGGAA